>NW_025945197.1:0-33101 GCF_000764305.2 Hyalella azteca | reverse complement strand
TTTCTGTCACCCAGATTCGAAAAATTTTAATGTCTGTCACCCAGATTCAAAAATTTGGAATGTCTGTCACCTAGATTCAAAAAAATTTGATAGTCTTTCACCCAGATTCGAAAAATTTCAATTTCTGTCACCCAGATTCGAAAAATAGGAGTTTCTGTCACCCAGATTCGAAAAATTTTAATGTCTGTCACCCAGATTCGAAAATTTTGAATGTCTGTCACCCAGATTCGAAAAATTAGAATTTCTGTCACCCAGATTCAGGAGTCACGGGACCTACACGAGGTGGCGCTGCTGGTCGTGGGCAACAAGCGGGACCTTCTGCCTGACACGCGGTACGCGGCTGAGCGGTCCAGGGAGATGGCCTCCCTCGTCCGCAAGCAATGGAAGGCCGGATATGTTGAGGTCTCAGCCAAGTACAACTGGAGGGTCGTGGCCGCTTTCAGGTTGGTGACTGATGTGAGCGAGGTTTAACGTATAAAGGGCCAAGAGAAGTGACACCGTAGTGGGCAGAGCTTTATTACGAACTGAACAATACTGTACAACGGGTTACCACAATGACTTATCCTGTTGCCATACAGTTAAGCTAAACGCTAAATGGTGATTACCACAGTAACTCACGAAACTTGGTGGCAGGATTGAAAATATAATGGTTGACATGTATTGCTAGATTAGAAACCAGAGTAAAGTATTATTTTTGACTGAGTGGTGGTGGAGCGTAAATTTATTTAGGGAGATGGTGCATGTTTTGCTGTTAAGTGTTTAAAAAACAGCTCTTATACAGCAAATTATTGTTATATAACAGAGAAATCAGGAATCTAAATCTGATTATCCTCGACTCTGAAACCAATATCGGTGTGATTTTATTGTTGTTTTTATTTATTTGTGTATTGATGTATTTATATGCTGTAGTTCGAAGCTACTCATGATGGTCATTCCTCTCTGCCATCAGAGAGCTGATCGCCGCGGTGGAAGAGACCCGAGCCAGAGACTCGAGTCGCCCTCACAACCTGCATGAACTGCACGAGGCCATCGAGAGTTCCAAGTGTACCATTCTCTGATACCGGCACCTCACGAGACACATCGTCTTGTGCCTCATAAGTTCCAAGTGTACATTCTCTGATACCGGCACCTCACAAGACACCGCTCTCTGATACCGGCAAATCAAGAGACACATAGGCGAGGGCCTAATAAGTGTAACAGTATATGGTAGAATTTCCAAAAATGTGATCCTCGATTTGAAATCTTCATTGAAATTCAGCCATGTATACATTTGACTATTGTGACACAGTGATGTCAGAAATCCTTCAACAAATAACTCAGTGAAACTTTTAATGACATAGTTTGAGGTGGTGTTTATATCAGCCTATATAGAACAATTTAATGCCTTCCGGGGAGTTTCATTGTAATAGATGTGAGCCTCAAATAATAGCTACTGGAACTCGGTGAATCACGATGTCCTTGGGCTGTCTTAACATTAACAGAACTCAGCTATGTGCTCAGCAAAGTCGGTGATGATGTTAAAAACTTTTATAAACCAGACGCTGTGTGATGCGCAAGCTGGTTCACAGGAGAAATGTGTTATCAGTGAAATACTTACGGCGTTTTGTAGGACAGGCTCGATCGATATCCAACTTTGAGACTAGGAAAAAAAATCAAACCGAAGCTCTCCTAAAATTGTTACAGACTTGAACCGTGGAGTTATTTATATATTCGTAAAGATTTGTTTTGCTAAAAGAATATTGAAAAAATTAAATCGCAGAATGAAATTATTGTCACAAGCAACAACTAATATTTTATTTTATTATTTTATTATTTTGTACCGTTTTATTTAAAACAAAATAATCGTCATTGAAATTCTTGTGTTTATATCTATAATGCAGAGAACACATATGGTATGATGTCGAAGGATGCTGCGTTGGGAAGTCTTTCCACTGAAAATCACCTTCAGTAGATGCTTTTTTAAATGCTTGCAATCCGCACAGTGATATGAATTACTGTAACTTCGCAGATAGTCTGACTAAACTTATTCACATTATATGCAATGTATACGTAGAGTTTTACCTTATCATGTTCCAGAATTTGCATAGTCCTCGAGATTCCATGAAATGCTCCACGCAGAGGCTTCATCCTTGATGCATTGATTAAATTTATTCGGCGATACGACGCCAATTTTTTAACAGCAGATTTAGAAGAGTTTGCGCTCCCTCGCTCAAAGCAAGCGTCATGGTTTAGCCACAATATATCACTGCCAAATCTTGATGTATTGATTAAATATATTCGACGATACGAGGCAGATTTTTGAAAGGCAGATTTAGAAGTGTTTGCGCTCCCTCACTCAAAACTAGCGTCTTGGTTTAGCTACAATATTTCACTGCCAAATCGGAAGCCATAGCTGGACGTGTGGAGACACCGCTGCGTTCGATGTCGTGGCAGTGGCTTAGGTTGGAAATCCCTCAAGCTTATGAGTGCTGATAATTTGTATTCAAAAACGTAAATTTTGGTCGCTTACTTGCCTATTGGGCGAGCGAAGAAATCACACATTTTTGTCCCAACTTCGAGGTTTTCAGTGCCAGTCCTCTAGAATATTTGCCTTACTTTACACTATTGGTCGGAAAAGGAATTCGAATAATAGTATTTTTTCATGTAAATTTACTTTACGGCCATTTAAAATACATCCGCATCAAGAATGTGCATTTTCAATAATAATTTTTTCTTGAGTTCGCAAATAAATTTCAAATGTTACAATGAAGTGTACATCTTTTGCGAATTTGAATGTTTTCTAGGAAAATTTAACGGTTAAAAATACGAATGTTTAGCAGCTTATTCACTGGCGAAATATCAACTCAGTCATGGAGAATTTCAAGTCTCTTTGGCAAGTCAAATTTTTAAAGTGGTTTGGAAATTCGAATTTAAATTTTATTCCTCCCAGTTCATTCCTAATGTGTTCTTGTTCGTCAAAAGCAAAATTGCAACAAAAAATATTCCCCTCACGTCAATAATTTTCCTTGAAAAGTTGAGATCTCAAAAAATTTCGGTGTTTCTTTGATGTTGCTTAAGTTTTCTTGCGCATAAGAGTATAAAATAATATTGAAAATCTGAAATTAATAGTTTCGAGGGAGCGAGAAAATGTTCGCTTGCATTCGCTTGCGTCGTCTTTGTAATTATTCGTGCAACGAAGATTGTTGGACAGATCTTGTCAAGCGTACGTGGAAGGATGTTATCATCTGTTATAGAGAACATCTACATGGCAGAACATCATCGTCACATGACGTCACATCTGGAAACATCTTATATATTTTTCCACATCAGTTGTTGCTCGAGCTCACAATGCAACGAAACATTCCCCGAACGATGTTTGTCCTATTTTACCTAGTCATTAATTATATATAATTATCAATTAATGTGCAGTTGAAGTGAGCGGCTGTGTCATAAATAAATACTCAAATAACTGAACATAAATGTTGCTCGGTAGACTTGAATGCAAATAATTTCAAGCGAGTGCATTTTTTTAATGGCAAATGCTTTGACTTGTTATGAATAATATATTTTATCTTTAGAAAAAGAAAGCCTGCTTAGCATGGAACTAATTCTTCCAGCGAAGACAAATTCCTGTTCTTGGTGTCGCACGCCTTTAAATTAATTAGGCAGTTTCATTTATCTTACTAACACAATATCAATCCAAGATGTCGACATTAGTTCATTAAATTTTTTCTCTCAATTTTTGTCACTCGTGATTTTGAGCCAAACCTCGCTTACCAATAACCGCATCTAGGCTTCCCGTCCCAGCAGGCTCATGTAGGAAGCTATAGGCTCCCTCTCCTTCAATGTTGTTATCGTGACGTCCCTGTTAAACATTTTGCTTTGTTTAATCCTGAGCGAGAGAGATTGTCATCACTCAGTATGAAGTCAACACGAATGTTGGCTGTGGGATCTCGCATGTCTTGTTGAATAATTGCGACACTGCAAGGCGGTCGTGTGTCAGTGTCACGCGTCTTGTACACTGACACCAACATTACAGGCACACTGACTCTGGTGTCAGTATTAATTATGCACTAAATATAGTTTAAATGCCACTGGAAAACTAACACGAATATTAAAACTGCAATTGTACTCCCCGATACTGCAACTCCCGATATTGCAGTTTGCATCCATGAAAATTAAAAAGTTATTTTGTCCAAATTCTGGCTCACTTTTCGCATTTAGCACTAATACGCCCTCCTGTTGGGCTATAGTGGATCTGGATGACCCAAATATGGGCATAACGTGTATCGCTACTTGGACAATGTACCACTCATTTTTGCTAGTCCATGTTACTGACACAGGTATGGTATGGTATGTCGAACATGTTTTACACGGTACCTCGTTTGTGCAGTCGCTGAATTGTTAACCTGTGTTGTTCGTAACTCAAGTATCACTGATACTACACACCGTTGCCTATTTGCGTGATCTAATATTTGCTGTAATAGGAGAGATTGAATTCCGTACTCGTTCCGCCTGAGTTTATGGTGCGTGATGCAGCCATTGTTGTTCTAATTATATAATTTTTGAAATGAAATTCGTGCACGTGAACGTGAAAAATTGTCAAAAGTTTGCAGTAAAATCAGAAGTTGAAGATTCGTTTTCTTTTCGGCGCCTTTCCTTTGACAATGATATAATTGAAGAGAAGTTTACTGTCAATGCACTACATGATGAGTGACTTCCATCCAAACAGGTGTCGAACAGTAAATGTTTCAAATTTAGGTAAGCTTACTGACCAGAGTAATTTGACGGCGGACCGATATAAGAGGTCATCGAGCAGGTCGTTGATGAAAAGCCATGGATCTTTTTCTAAGAGACATGGATCTCATTCTGATCGACATGGATCTCATTCTGATCGACATGGATCTCATTCTGATAGACATGGATCTTATTCCTAGTAGGAGATACGTTTTGATCGAACAAGATGATCGAGGGAAGGAATAATACAGGGTAGATATTATATTTCAACGGTATAAAACTTTTAATAAATCATGTATAGATAACTCAAAGTCATTTGAGTCGAGGGCCGCTAATGAGAAGATTGATCTGATCATCCCATCAGACCTAAGCTCATCAGAACCCATCTCATCAGGCCCCCAATTGTTCCTATTCAATCCAAGTCACTTCGGTTGGTTTAAGAATGAATCAAAAGAAACTAAAGCGAGCAGCTTTACGGTGACTGATGAAGTGATGAGCAATATGATATGATACTGGTATTGTCAACCGCAGAGCAGGGCTTACGGCAATGGCTAAAAGCTGTTATATCATAATCGCTTCAAGCTATTGGTGACTCCCAGGCTTCACTTGAACTTATCAGGCCAGGCAGGATTAATAAAATTCACCGAGTTTTTCAATTCTGGCCTTACTTTATTGAAATGTTATCGAAAACACCCAGTTTGGCATTTAAAAGAGATCCTCTGCTTTGAGTAGTCTTTCACGCTCATTCAATTGTTCATTCATATTCAGCATGAAATTGTTTAGCATAATGCTACCGCACATCCAAGAACGTCATCGCGTTCTTCTCAATAGTGATGATAAGCTCAAAACTTTTCATTAGAATGCAACTTTACGATTATCTTCTATAAAAACCATGTACCGAGATTGTAAGAGTTCTTTTCCATCGGTATAGTTTGGCGAAAGTGTTTTTGCAAAGCAAATTCACATAATGCCCAGAAAATGCATTTATCAAAAATTTTATTGTAAGTATTTTTAATTTTTTTTTCATTATTTACAAGAGAATTATCCCATCTTTGGTCAAGCCTTAGGTTTCCTACAATATTAGGATCCAGTCATTCCGAATTTCATCATCCAGTTATTCCAGAATTATGTTAATAATAATGATAAATCTGATGCATGATGCTAAAATCCTTTACTCCCAGTTTTGCAATGCCTTGAATTATTATTCTTCCATTAGAACTTATTTTAAAGGTTCATCTGAAACTACGCCACGATAAGTATCGTGGATACGCGCTCCAACCAACATCCCCTATGAATTTAGCTTTAAGAACTTTAAACACACCTACCCCACAGCTTTAAACACACATACATAGATTCGAAGAAACTTTCAAAAATTTCTGCAAAATTTGATTTTAGCATTATACGAAAATATAATTATCCCCAATGACTATTTATGAAATAATTTATTTCAGCAATGCTTAAATAGTTCATTTAGATATATACTCTCTAAATATAACGTTGCTTTACAGTCAGTAAAGCAACGTCTGTCATCGCTCAGTTTTCTCGATCTCAAGTTGATGACATAAAACTTGAATTTCGTGTTCAAAGTTTTCAACGACTGAGAATTTCGCCCCGCCTCGCGCTTCATGCAAACAACTTACAAGGGTATTTGAGAATCACTTCGCTACTCCGACCAAAAATTGGGAGAAAGCCCGACTAAAAACAGCATCGCTGCCAAGAATATGTAAATTAGAGTGGATTGCTCGTCTTCCTCTCGCGATAACCTGGAAATACCCGCTAGACCGGCTCGAGGCGGTCTATTTAGGAAGCTCTGATTAGATTCAAGCTCTCGAGTCGCTCATTCCGCTCGACAGCTTCGGTCTGATCCGTGCAATATTGCCAAACAATCGGACACACAATAAGCCTCTGGGAAATAGGCCTAAGAAGAAGAAATGATGTACGAAGAGAACTTGAAGTGAGAAGAGAATGTCGCCTGAACTGAATTGCTCGTAGGCAAGAAGATAGGTACACATTTATTGTGTTGTGCTTTGTAGTGCGTATCGTGGTGTTTATGGCTACTTGTTTCGAGATAGTGAAAACGTGAGAAATTTGTATTCTAATGCTGGAAAATTTACTGTTAGTCTAACGTCCTTGTTGCTTTTCAGTTCATGGTGCAAATAAATGATCAAAACCTGGATTCTATTCGTCTTAAGAAATATAATGGACCAAGAAAAGAGACATGCGCAATTAATGTTTTTAAATTTAAATCAGGAGAAATAACTACATAATTTTGTAAATTGTAGGAATATTTATAAAGTCTCAGGTAATACCTTCAAAGGCTCCATAGTAAATTTTTGTCAGATAATTTTCGACGTAGCAAGTTCCAGGAACATTGTCCATACCAACAGAAATGAAAACGTCGNCGTAGCAAGTTCCAGGAACATTGTCCATACCAACAAAAATGAAAACGTCGAGCCAGAAAAGATGAGGAAGTCAGAAAGACCGGACGCCATATTATTCTCAGTGCCTCGAACGGTCGGCATTTAATGGCATCAATTGCGAGACGCGCCCCCCAACGGGGGGGAGGGTGTCTTGAAGGTGGATGATAAGTCCTCCCAATAGCTGGATGATATATTCGGCAGCTTCTGCAATAAAGAAGCTATCATTCTCATCCGCAACATTGTAGATAATTCCTTATAAACCAATGAGTTATGAGAAAAATCCACCACTGCACTGTAGATAGCTCTTTATAAACCTATGATATATTAGAAAAATCCACCACTACACTGTACATAATTCTTTATAAACCAATGATTTATGAGAGAAATCTACCATTATACTGCAGATAATTCTTTATAAAGCAATGATTTATGAGAAAAATACACCACAACACCGTAGATAATTGTTTGCAAATCGGTCACAGGAAAACCAAAGATTTATGAGAAAAATCCGTTCAAAATAATATTTAAAATAAGGTGGCGATATTTTTCTTTCATTCATCTCTCGTACACCAGTTTAAAAAATGTTTCATTGTGTGCCACTATGGTGGGATCCCAACAGGGTAAGCGAATAATGCCAGCACCGGTATCACCACAACCAAACACCATAGGTAGGTAATTTGACGTCAATTTTTATTTTAATTTTGATTTGAGTGACGTTAACCTTCCTCATGCAGGACCTTTAACTATTCTCAATTTTAAACTGCATTAATAGTTAACCCATTAATATCTTGTTCTAATTAGGAAATTTTAATGCAACTGCTTTATTTCCAGCCTCAAGCAAATTTAGCAAAATCAACCAGCATGCATGCAATAGCTAATCTGCTTCAAATCTAATCATTTATCGAACATTGGAATTAAAATTGCTTCGTATTTAAAATATAAGAGAAATTTTATCATAGCATTGCAACACCAGCGTTGAAGAATAGGCCAAGTAATTGGCCTGTCGCACTTTAACTGCAATCTTATGGCAATTTTATGTCACAGCTCGTGTTTTGACTACAAACTATGCTATCAGTTCATTGGTTCAGGGTTCTTAGAAGTGGTCTAGTCTTAGACAGTCAAGGGGACTCAAAGACAGAGTTGATTGATTGTTCTGATAGCTTGATTGTTCTGAACTATTGTAGTGTAGAAAATTTCCCAGTTTTGCTTAATTTGGTGTATTCCTTAAACATTGTATTGCTAGAATTAGATTATAGTCTAAATACAATCTAAGGTGAGTTTAATGTTAGGGTAATTAAGGTCAAAGCAGGGTTTCCGTAAATGAGAAGTTCGCACTCATATACAGCCGTTACTACGGTACACCTGTTTTGTGATATCCAGCCATCCTGTCGTCTGCCAACGCTACTTCATCAGCATTCAATCCTAAGTTTAATTATTTTTTTTTGTTCTGTGATTTATTTACACCTCGGTTCGAGGGCCCGATTTTCTTTCGTTTTGTTAAGCTCGCTCAAATCTATGCTTAATTATCGTGTGTGATGCTGCAGACTACAATACCTTATTAACAATTCAACTTCTATTTTTAACTTCAAGTTGATGCGGCTCCAGCTCAAGCTCCATTTTAGAGTTGACGGCAAATTGCTTTAACTTTAATCTTACTTCAAAAACCAATGTTAAACTTTTCTTACTTTATATCCGTCTGAAGCCTCCACCGTCTACTGATTTCTTCTTTTTACTCAAACTCACTTCTTCCCAAAAGGGCGTTTGCACACTGAGTGGCAATTTAATCTCAGGTGATTATATTATTAAATCTAACCTTATGTGAAGTTACTGCTTTAATTTATTTAACGAATTTACCTTTTCTTCTATGTTCCATTTATTCAAATAACCCTTCGTCACAGTATAAACCGCAAAACTGGGCATATTGCATAGATGAAATTGATATTATATTAATTTGTCTTTATGTTATGAAGTTTTGAGTGATGTCGAAAAGATGCTTTGATATAAATGAGTAAGTCTCGTATAATTGCTGTACGTTCATTCTCCCAAAAGTCTTGGAAGATCTGCTAGAATGAGAGTTTCCCTTGATTTTCTTAGAATCCAATCCCGTGGCTTGAGCGCTCGGCATAATTTGGCGTGCTAAGGCTGGCCCGAAATGAAATATAAAAAAATGATAAATACTGTCAAAAACTACATTGCATTTCTCGAACAATTTTGACGCTCAAAATACAGCGGTTTATTAGATTACGAGAAGCCGAGCGATGTTGAAAAAAAAGTCGTTTCATCAAATTCATCAGCTGAACATCAACACATTTTTTTATATTTATCGGCTGCGTAGGCCGGTGAAAAGAATTTCGCTTTATTTATTCAGCAACGGAATATTTTGCTTGACTGTCCTGACCTCCCATGAATAAAACATAAAAGGCAACGTGAATCCGCAACAAACCAGCAACACAAACCAAGCTAAAATCCGCATGCATTCTCCAGCGTGAATCCGCATGCATTCTCCAGCAACACAAACCAAGGTAAAACAAACGCCACTTACATTGCAGAGCTCGTCAGCACTGCTGGAAATTAAGGTTTTTGGTCCTTGGTTGTCATCTTGGCAAATTTCTTTGCAGATTTTGTAATATTTTTTTTTTGTGATGCGGTCGTTGGGTTCGCCTCCTGGGATGACAGCAAAGTTATGAGTCGTGTTAAGGCGACCTCGCTGCTCTCTGAAGGCGCCGTTGCAATGCTTTAAAAGCGTCCTTATAGGGTTTCAAAAACGCTGTAAAAGTGTTTTAAAAGAGCCGTTATTGTTTCAGAGACGCCGTTAAAGTGTTTTAAAGGAGCCGTTATTGTTTCAGAGACGCCGTAAGAGTGTTTTAAAGGAGCCGCTAGTGTTTCAAAGAAGCCGTTACAATGCTTTAAAAGCGTCGTTATAGGGTTTCAAAAAACGCCGTACTAGTGGTTTAAAGGAGCCGTTGGTGTTTAAAAAACGCCGTAAAAGTGTTTTAAAGGAGCCGTTGGTGCTTCAAATACGCCGTTGAAGTGTTTTAAAGGAGCCGTTATTGTTTCAGAGACGCCGTTAAATTGTTTTAAAGAAGCCGTTATTGTTTCAGAGGCGCCGTTAAAGCGTTTTAAAGGAGCCGTTATTGTTTCAAATACGCTATTACAATGCTTTAACTGTGTTGATTATAGTGCCTTGAAGTCTTTGTAACAGTGCCATAAAGAAGCCGCTGCACTGTTTCAAAGGAACCGTTGCAGTGCTATAAAGGAGACTTTGCAGTTATTTAAAGGCGCCATTATAGCACCCTATAAAGGCGTCCTGCGCCTCTACAAGCGCTCACTCGCAGCTCTTATTCCAAATCTTCTAATTATCATGAAGATTTGACGAACGTCTGGAAGTGAGGTTCTGGAGAACATTCTCGCACAGGACGCAAAGATAAAGCGTTACAGTCATAATAAAATTCAGTAAAAAGAAGAAAAAATATAATTAGTAAGAATCAGGGACTCAAGGATGAAATCTATCGCGTAGATCCCCTGAAATACGCGGCTGAAAAATTACGCGCTTAACGAGGCAATTTCGCATATATTTCTTATTTCTCGCGCATCATAAATAAGTTTACAAACCTATATACAATAAATTTCCGAGCCTTCAATCGTCAACTTGGAGCAAAAGGTATACGCTAAATTCCTACAAGGAAGCGAAATATTAGAATACGTTAGTGTAATATTTATTATAAACTAAATAATACACTAACTTACCCTCATGCAGACTTATTATCCTTGCTGATCTTTAATTCCAAACAATTCATGAGACCGGCATCAGATGTGTCATCTAATCTTCCCATCACTTAAGCCGATCTAATGCAACTTACATTCTTAATTTCCTAGCGCCACACGCTGGAGCAATATAATGCATAATGTTGTAATATAACCTGTCTACACGCTGCAACATGACCTGCAATGCTGCAACATAACATGTATCCACGCTGCAACATGAGCTGCAATGTTGCAATATGACCTGTAATGTTGCAACATATAACATGTCTCTACGCTGCAACATGACCTGCAATGTTGCAACATAACCTGTCTCCACGTTGTAATATGACTTGCAATGTTGCAATATAACATGTCTCCACGCTGCAACATGAGCTTCAATGTTGCAAAATGACTTGCAACGTTGCAAAATATCGTGTCTCCAAGTTATTTTAAGTCTAATATAATTGCACTAACGCCATCATAAACATTTATACTCCCTCCTCTGACGTCTGTTGTGAGAGGAAATTTAGTCGTCAGTGGACACTCGGAGGACGCGTTGAGACCGTGATAAGGAGGACTCGTTACATGAAGACGGAGGCCGTGATGAGGTGTTCAGAAGATCAGTAATTTAAATAAGCTTTAGTTTTCGTCAGCAAATTAAACATTGTCTCGTGTCGCAATTGTTCTTACACCTACCAGAAGATTTTAATGACGTTTATGTCGAGTTTATGGATATAAAAAAAAGGGATGAGGTGATAGATAAGATGATTTTCAGCTCATGAAGATTGGCAGTTAATCCTCGAGGCTTAAGTGAAGGTTACGACTTCTACAATTAGACTTCCGCAATCCAGTGCTGTGAGATTTCAAATACATGGCTTATAATTTATTAATTTGGCACTCACTTCCAGTAATAATTAACTTGAACCACCCATTGTTAATAGTGATGCTAGTCGTTTTGTACCGCAGATAAAATTACGTTAAATGCATGTCAACATTTTTTAATTTCTAAAAATTTATTTACATACGCAAATGAATTACATTTATGGCTGGTTAATGAAAGTATCCTACAGGAATTCATCCAGAAATATTTTCACAGTTTTTCCACAGAGAAGGTATTTTGGTTCCTAATCATTATATCAAACGATGAAACAGTGTTATATGTTTTAAGTTCCAAAGTACTATACCTTGAAAATCTAATCTTTGATCCTTATTATCAAATTCAGCGTTGCAATTCTATTTTTGCAATTCAGCGTTAATTATGAAAAAATATATATTAACGTAATTATTCTAGGGCTTATTAATTCTATATCTTACTTTGCACGTTGGACCGTTTATCGAGAAATGCTTACAATGTTCAGTAAAAGGGTAAGGTGAATATTGTTAATATATTATTGGTGGTGGATATTATTCACATAAGCCATGAGGTGAGGTGAATATTGTTCATCTCATCCATGAGGTGAGATGAATATTGTTCACCTCATCCATCATGCATGAATTTAGATTTTCATTCATGAGGCCCAATCCCATGTCGTTAAATTATATGCATGAACTGACTGTGCTCGCCATTTTTTTATGCATTGACAAATGTGCAATTTAAAGCGAATAAAAATAGGCTTGATAATTCTCGAGGTCAGCTTGTCTTACTCTTTCCTTTTAAAATTAAATCTTTGTATAAAAGTGGAGATCTTCTGAGTTGAAATCACAGATGTAAGATTGATAAAACGTTAGATAGAATCCTATTTTTTTAATTTTAAATCTGCACTAAAAAGTACGCCAGTTCCCCATTAATCCCTGTAAATATATCATGTTTTTGACAACTATGTACCATTTGAGAAGAAACTATCAAGACCTCTTCTTCACGCACGAGCATGTGTGTTTTAAGAGCAATTACAGGAGGTCCAGATAAGATCTCAACACTGTATAATAGATACCCGCCCGAACAGTCCTCATATAAATGTTTGCGGTGCAATAAGGCTTCCAACCCCAACACAAATTCTGACGAATATACGAGATGATTCTCATATGAGCAATAGGACGGGAGGCACGGCTGGTCACTACGAGCAATCATGTCCAAGTTGTGGGCAAGATATCGGGTCATCCATCGTCCTGCTACCCGCGTTGTGTTTACCTGACGTGAGTGGCCCGAGACCGAGACAGCGGTCTGGCAGATGCGGTCTCTGATGACGTGAGTGGGAAGAGACCGAGGCAGCGGTCTGGCAGATGCGGTCTCTGATGACGTGAGTGGGAAGANCAGAGACCGAGGCAGCGGTCTGGCAGATGCGGTCTCTGATGACGTGAGCGGGAAGAGACCGAGACAGCGGTCTGGCAGCAGCGGTCTCTGATGAAGCGAGTGGGTAGAGACCGAGGCAGCGGTCTGGCAGCTGCCTCGGTCCCTCCAGCCTCATTTGTTTGCCTCAGCTGCTTCAGCTGACGCATTCCCGATTGCATTTGTCTGATCGCTTCTTTTACCTCATAATTTAAAAATGTTTCGAGCATTGTCTGATATGAGTCTGATGTATTTTAGCTGCACATGGGTCATTCTCCGAACATTTGGAATATGGGAACTTAATTCATAATAATTTATTTTAATGATGGAAAAAGTTTGATGCAAAAATCAACTCGTGGTATATTTTCTTTGCCTTTACAGAACTTGAATTTATTGATATTTGTCATTAAACGTGAGATTTCCGACGTCGTCAAAAAACTAATACTTGCAACGCATTATGGAGTGCAACCATGTTTGAGATGGAAATTTATCATTATTTTTTTATTGACCTCGAGGTTTTTATGCAAGTTCTGTTGGTGGAAATAAGATTTACCAACATTTTTCTGTAGCTTTTCATGTCACAGTCAGTTAATATAACATCTTTCTATTCGGTAATGAAACTCATCTGCGTAATGGATGAATAATCTCACTCAGGAAGGGTTGCTGAATTTGATCCAGTAGCTGCAAACCTACGATCGGACCTTTGTCTTGTTGAGGAATGACGAACATTTTAATATTAACTTGAATTCTTAATGAATTTTCAAATTTTTTAAGAACCGCAATTAAAATAACTCATTTGCATGCAGTTACATTTAAAACAATATGAAAATTAATCAAATCAGTTGTACAAAGTATCTGTGAAGTTTTCAAACAATAGACACTTGCTTCTTCGCGCCGAGAAAATATTTCTTCACCCAAGCTACACGTGGAAAAATCGTAATTAAACTTGCTTTAAATTCCACGGCAAATTTTCGCTGCTGCATGCTTGGCTGTCAGCACGACATTTCCACGAGTTTCTTTCGCAAGGAAAATCCCTCGGGCAACAAAATCCGTGCCACCAGAGCATCCAAAACCGTGTTGGAGTTTGTCCCCAATTGCTGCAGGATTGTAACAGATGGAGCTGTTGCTACTCGGCTTTTAGGACGCTCGCACTTCGAGAGCCTAGAAGCTTCAAAAGGATCTTTGCACCCAAAAGTGTTCGAAACAACGCGTGTGTGCTAACAAAAACTTTTGTAGCTTATGGTTTTGAGCTCATAAAGCACAGAAATTGAGCTTGTGCATGGGTTAAGTTGTAACCTAGATTTATCACTTTTTAATAACATATCTTATTATTGGTTCATTCATAATTTGTTTTGCGTTGATATCGCCAAGTTAGAAATAAGTTTTTAGTAAGCCATGTATCCAAAACTGTTGCGTTATTGATGTGACGAATTTTTATCCAATTTAATTGGGTTATGCATTTGGCTGAGCGAACTTAGAAATATTTCTTTAAATCAGAAAAAAATATTGCACGTTGTAAGCCTCCCTTTGAAAAGACACCAGTTTCAAATGAATTTGGTACGACCCAATTTGTTATATTCTTTCTCAGTTCAAGCTCTTTATTTTTATTAAGGTCCACACTCAGAAATGGAGAATTCCGTTGGAGTTATCGCACAAAGTTTTCAGAGCGAAGTTTTTCGCCAAGCTCAAGCCACCAGGAGTTAAGCCTGAGAAAAAACTGCTCTCCGAATTCGCAGCCACATATTACTCTTCTTTCGGTAAAAATGGAGCCAGCTTCTTATATTTGGTACTAAAGTCAGTTCAAAATTATATTCTAGCAAAATTCGGATACCGTCTTGGCTACTGCTCTAAAGTCGCTACACTGGGCTAAAAGTTATATTCCTAATTTGCTTGGCCTCATAATCGAAATAAGTTTCTGGGTTTCTGGTCTGCATGTATTTTAGACTAAATTGATGCATAAGGTTCAGTGAAAGTGCGGGACATAGCTAACTCGGTCCTGCTTACAGGGAATCACAACGTGCGTTCGAATGTACCACTTAATTTTTCTTACGAAACAGGTACTTTTCTATCCTCCTGGGAACTCAAAACGTAAATAATTCATATATTTGCTCTCGATGTTAGAAAATGTTCGTAGTTTCTTCTAAACGTAAGGAATAATTAGCTGACAACTAACCTTCAAAAATGAGTGTAATCTTGACAGCAAAAGATCTCCACAGAGAAGAGCCGAATTGTCAAAGTGGAAGAATGCGAGCAAAGTCTACGGAGGACGGAGACATCATTTCACTGGGCAACCGTTGATCACCCTTAAGAGTTTATCTTTACAAGGACTTAGGAGAACAGATCTCCAGACGTGATCCCTTCTACAGGTGAGAAATATTTTGCAACTTTAGCGTGCATCAGAATTTTTGCTCTGTTTTCTTTTGTACCTAATGAAAAACTGATATCACTCTTCATTAAATGATATTTTATATTGGTCGATTCGAAAATTTAATAATATCTCGCATATATAATCTCTCTCTAATTATACTCTATGCCTCTTGTATAATAAATATACAATTTTATATGCCATAACGTAGGATGCCTTTTATATTGCCTTCTAATGCTTTTAAAATTATACTTGTTGACAGACTCCACAATCGAGAGAGCGGCATATACCTTCATGGATGTTAGACATCCTACCTAACAGCTATATAATAATATAATACAATAATATACCTTCATGGATGATAAACATCCTTCCTAAAAGCTATATAATAATATAATACAGTAATATAACCTAATGGATGCTAAACATCTTTCCTAACAGCTCTAACGAAGCAAGTCTTCCCCCTAAATTAGAGTTTAATCTTTCGTAACAAATAAGCTTGGATGGCTACGTAATCGCTGCTAATGAGAGCTGCATGGCCTCTTTTTTGTCTAAACTAATATTGTTGAAAATTATTATCATTGTTTTTACGATGTGGTCACTGGAGATCCAACCCATAGCTTATTGTCTGTTTACTGTTTCTATTTATACCAAGATTGTAATTCAAGACGCTATATGGTTTTTATAAGGACATTCCAGTAGAAGTCTTTCCATTTAAGGCCTTGAAGTTTTTCCTAGAGGATCGCACAATATTAACTGTCCAACTTTTTTATGTTTTATGTTGTAAGAAGTCAACAATACTACACTTTCTTGTTACAGTACAAGGTCAGCGCTATTAAATTCACTATACTTTTATTGACGTTCTTCGCTCATTTCAGACACTGTTTCCAAGTATTAGTAACGAAGTATTAGTAACTATTTCCTAGTATTAAGTAACATTTACCGTATTTATTAATTAGATAATTCCTAAGTACACGCTTCCGCTGTTATTTAACCAGTAATGAGCCGTTATTAACGCAGTTCTTAGCCGATATTTTCCTTGATGTTCCCAGTTTGCGCTTTCATTCCCGGGAAATTACGCCTCGTGGGATGAAGGATATTGCAACAAAAGCTTGCACATCTGCACCCTTTAGCTTATTAAATAGAACATGAACGCATCTGCTCGCCGCTGGCTGGAGGCTCGTTTTTGTTTAATAACTGCAAAGATGTTTAAACAGGAGGTTGAAGCATTTAATTATCGCTAGCGAACTTCGTCATCATTCTATGAAATTTTGCGATTGCCGTAAAATTTTCTTTGCAAATTTTTTAAAATAATATCAAGAAGCTACATTAAGGCATTTAAAAAATGCAATCTTTGAGAATATATGTATTTGCCTTGGCGATTTCTCTTTATTTTATTTACGCGTGGATTTTCTTTATTATGTGGAATATTGGCCGGTCAATTCAGCGGAAAAGAAAATTGTCAGCGATAAATAATTCATGCGAAAATAAATTACTTTGATCAAATCTTCTTTTCTCTTACGGGAATAATTCCATAATAATAAATAATTTCTGTAATAGCGTTTATCACATAAATATCCGTTCACTCGCACATTAAGCCGATGATCCACATTCAACTCCAGTTTTAAAATTTTATGATAATTTAAATTCGACATTTCCGACTTAGTTGAAATTCACTCAATCAAAATGCAATTAAAAGTTTTAATTCAGTTTCCCCCACGTTTCGGAATTTCTCATGATCTCAATGAGGTATTTTTCTAGATCTAGATTGATCGGCAACGAGTATATTCGGTCGAATAATACAATATATTTACTGAACCAGGCTGTAAACGCTCAAACGCGATGTATGAACTTTTAAAAATGTGTATGCATAAAGATATTTTATTAATCAGTTTACTTTTCTTTATCGTACATTCAGGACAACACGGCAAAATTATCTGTAACAATTGGCGACAAAAGTTCCTTATGACTAAAAGTTGCACCGGCATCATTATGTAAACATTGCTTAAAAGTATGAATACTTTGTCGTTAAAATATACTTGTCTCGGATAATGTGAATACTTTGTTGCATACACAGCACATCTCTAAATAAACACTATGATATTCATACTAATTTTTAGTACAAATATTACAGTCAAGGCGTTTATTTGTTTTTCAAAAATTTATTCTTTACATCAGACAATTACGGATTGTCTGGCGTTTCCATTGTTTTTACAGGCTCCTAAAAGATTTTTAAGTGACAATTATGTCGAGGTCAAGGATATGAAAAATTAAAGTTATACCTACCTTGTTAGAATATAATTTTGTTTTTAAACAAAGGGATTTCTTAGGAAGCAGAATATAACTTTTTTATTCTTCCAAAATGGCTTATATAATTTTGTTAAGTTAGGAGAAAATTTTTTAATACTTTTTTATTCTAACGTTTTTTTGCACAGCTTAGAACTGCCTGGTTTTAATGCAACAATAAAATACAACCTTTCCCTGCTTTAATTTACGACGGTTACTAACACTTCTCTCAAGTATAAAAATACCTATAAATTAAATCAACAAATTAAAATAGATTCACTAAAGCGAAGAAGCAGAACTTAGCAACCACTAACAACAAACTACGTTAGTGCACCAATTATTGTTCCAGCACTGCAATCGATAACCTCGATCAATAGCAGCAAAACATCAGTGATATTATTGATATATTATATTATTATATTTAGATTATTATTAATATTATTGAATGTTCCAGTGCTGTTGCTGAAACCATCGCTGAAGTCTCGCAGCAGACTCGCCTGCAGCTGCAGACGTTCGCCGAGCACAGACGAGAATCTCCTCCTCGCGAGCGCCGACGTCCCAAAGCCGGCGGGGGGTTGTGCCCAGTTGGCTCAGGGGTCGGGGTCACGTGACGTCTGGGCGCGACGTACATGAGGCCCAGCGCAGCGTCAGGTACCTCAAACCCAGACAGAAAAGACGGGGTACGGTCAATGGGGGGGCAGGGCTGGTGACATCGCCCCCCCTCCACAAGGACAATGGAGGGGGGCAGACAGAGGGGGAGAAGAAAGAAGATGAGGGAACAACCGCGGCCTCACAGCTGCTCAAGGTCGCTGTCTTGGGGGCGCCGGGGGTCGGCAAGACGGCCCTTATCAAAGTGAGATTTGTTATGAACTAAATATTACCTGTGTTCTGATATTTTAATTTTTTAGTCTTTTTAGAAATATTTCCTGTCGTTTTAGATAAAAAAACATTTCTTCTGTGTTCTCGTGGCCCTCTGAAATAATTAAACAATTTTAATGTGCTCAATATTTACCCCGAGATTCGGATCAAAATTTTCCAGAGACTGTGTACTAAAAAATGAGTATATGACTTTGCCCGGAAATAGCGGTACAATAATTATTGTTTGTTCTTGTGTGGGTCATTCTGACCCGTTTTGAAGACGAAGTCATCTCCACCGTCAATGTCATATAAAATTCGAGGATCAGAACATCGCATCAAGCAGAGATTTAACAAATATCGATCGTTTCTTTTCGCAACTTCCATACCTTCTCGCCAAGACGTTCACCATTTAGACTGTCATGTCCTCCATTTATTACTTATGTATCATATTTCCTAAGAATTACAGAACTCGTCTTGCAAAAGCCTCCCCCGAGTCTCGCATTTCGAGTAATCCGAGCACACATTCTCTGCTCGATGACGGACCGTTTTTCTGTTAAGAACAGAGCGCTGTTTCGAGTGCGCCAATGTTTCAAGCTCGATAATGAGACGTCAGGGAGAATAACTTGCAGAAGACAAGCTGCCTTTGAAAGAGAATTGCTGAGATGAATGCACTATGGATATTTATTCCCGCAAGCTGCATCAAACGAACAAAGATTTCCATGTGGACAGATCGTCAGAGTGTAGAAGTCGTTTGACTAGAATGGAGAATTTAGTACAATGCCTTGAATATGTGTGTACAAAGTAATACATGAATGCAAATGAATAACGATTTTCCTTTATTTATTTCTTCGTGAGTGAAATTCTCCAGTGCATTTGTATTGAAATTCAACGAAAGAATGTATTTATGGTTTCAAGGTGAAGTTTGAATTCTTTTTTGGGGAAAACCCTGGTCAATGTCAACATCACAAATAATATTATTACGAAACTTTTAATAAATCACTTTTGTACCATTTCACATCCAACCATTGTTAGGGTAGGGTCCTGACGGTATGTACGACGTATCGTGATGTATCATGTGACGTATCGTGACGTATCGTGACGTATCGTAACGTATCGTGCGACGAATCGTGACGTATCGTAACGTATCGCA
The DNA here is from genome assembly GCF_000764305.2 of Hyalella azteca. Lineage (NCBI taxonomy): Eukaryota > Metazoa > Arthropoda > Malacostraca > Amphipoda > Hyalellidae > Hyalella > Hyalella azteca. The sequence continues at coordinate 13,296 of NW_025945197.1, read as the reverse complement.
TCGTACGACATTTCGTGACGTATTGTGTTCGTTGTCGACGTAGCTACGCAGACGTATCGTATGTATACTAGCGCTTCATACTAGCGCTTCAGCTATTTAGCTATCTCGCACCGAAAGTCAAGCTGAACATCACCATAGAGGTGGAAGGTCTCAATTATTCATCACCCACAAGGGGCGGAAGGTCTCAATTGTCCAGCCCGCTGAAGCTGGCACGAAAGAAGCAGCGTTAGCATCTCAACGAGACGAAGTGACGAGGAGGGACAGGTGAAAAGCAACAGAAACTAAGACACTCGAACAAGAGGTCGCTTACACGGGACGTCGGCCGCCCGCACGAGAGAGACAGAGAAGGGAAATGTAAGGAATCCTACCTACATAATAACTTAATGTAAGGAATCCTACCTACATAATAACTTAACCCCACAACTGAGACATGCAGTCAGACACCGCGAGCTCATGGGTGGGGCGCTCAGGAACAATCCCCCTAGGAACGCGAAATCCCATAGAACTTCTGACGAGCACAGACACGCGTCAGAAGTCCCCCCTGAAGGGGTATAACGTATGATAGTCGTGGTTGACGTAGCTACGCAGACGTATCGAATAACGTGTGGTAGTCGTGTTTCACGTGGGTACACAGACGTATCGTATAACGTGTGATAGTCGTGGTCGACGTAGCTACGCAGACGTATCGTATATCGTATGATAGTCGTGGTCGACGTAGCTACGCAGACGTATCGTATAACGTATGATAGTCGTGGTCGACGTAGCTACGCAGACGTATCGAATAACGTATGATAGTCATGGTCGACGTAGCTACGCAGACGTATCGTATAACGTATGATAGTCATGGTCGACGTAGCTACGCAGACGTATCGTATAACGTGTGGTAGTCGTGGTCGACGTAGCTACACAGACGTATCGTATAGCGTATCACGCAACGCTTCGTGGCTGTTTTACTTGAGCCACAAAGGCTTTACTGGATCCCGGGCTTGGCTTTAAGCTGGTTAATTTGCTGCGACCTGACAACTGCCGGTGCCAACATGACGGCTTTGTCAGAAATGACTTCCTCCGTCGGCCTCAGGGAAATTATCCTAAGCAGACCTGAAACCCAGCGACTGAAATATTAGAGGCCAAAAAACAGGTACAAGCGTGGACTGTAGGGCATTTAACTAAATTCTTTGTTGGTGGATTCAAACAATTGCTTTATTCTCTGGAATGTGTTTTAAATGAAATATTATCATTTTTTATTCTGTTTACAATTTTTTTGCACTATGTTTTGTGGCATAGATGAAAAATTTGCCGAAAATTTAAAATCGCCAACAAATTTTCAACGAAAATGTCGTTCGCCGCAAACGTTGGCCCAAAAGTTTCTCAATATTTTGATATCGCAAGCACGCGTCACGCGGACGACCCAAAATTTGTTGTGGAAAGGCCGGTAAGTTTGGAGCATTTACTAGAAAATCCGTTACATGTGCTAATGCCATGGCTACCTTGAGCCACTGTATGCATCTCCTCTACTTTGAGTTTCATGAGTAATTCATAATCCGAATTCCTGATTCAATTATGGCTCGCTAATTTGATTCAGTAGCAAGTTTAATCAACTGCGTGATGTGAAACCAAAGTCTCGTAAAATATCTCGTAGAATATTGTCACGAGCAAGTAAAAGATATAAATAAAATAATATACATAAATTTTGTTGTGGATACTCATACACATAAATGTTGTTACGTATCCTAAAATAACATTTCTTTGCTGTATACAGAGATAAGATCTCCTTGATCTTTCACTTCCTGTTCGTATTCCTCACCGCAGCAGCGTGCCTTGACTTGAAATTTCAAGTCGTACCTCAAATTTCTACGTCTTATTTTAGAGACACGCGTATGCAGAGGCTCGCTCAGGTCGGTCTCTGAAGAGGTCATTTCTAGAACAGAAACTTACGTTCCGTGCCTGCGCTGAATAAACAGGGAAAGGTTTTCAGTAGAATAAATGGCGAGTCTATTGAAAGCATATTCCATACATTAAACAAATCAGGCAATTAATGATCAAATTACTGAAATTTTTGTTCGATTTATTCGTGAGAAGATAATTCAATTTTTTTATAATAGTGCAGACCGGACACTTATAAATCTATCTCAAAAATCGTGCACTATTAAAAGAAATGTCGTGAAAATTATGAAAATTTTTTCGTTTCTATCGATATAATCTTCTAGGCAAAGGTGCTCGGATATCTCATTGATATTAATTATAAATTAATATATTTATTCTCATAACATAATCATTTAAAACCCCGCACTATACGGATAACACGTCCAAGATTAAATCTAGAAATTTGCCCACAATCTATCATTTAAACTAAATTTGCTAAAACCCATCATATTATTACAATTGTTCATATTCACATTGACCCATGTGAGGACAGTTGGGCCATGACCCATGTAAGGCAGTTGGTCCATGACCCATGTGAGGCAGTTGGTCCATGACCCATGTGAGGGCAGTTGGGCCATGACCCATGTGAGGCACCTATGCGGTATGCTGAGTCCACAAAAGAGGTCGTCAGCATTCTATGTGTCGTGTGACATTCGAGTCACCCTCCAGGTTACTCAGTACAAGTGCAAAATTTCCGAGAGACAATATTACATTTCTGGAAATATGATGCTGCAATAACAAAAACCATTTAATTGAATTAATAAATTGCTTTTTAACGTGTAATGATGCACTATTTAAGACCTTGATTGAAGGTTTAGCAAGATCTTAGTTACTGTAGCATTCGATTCCTGCAAATAAGTTCATTGTAAAATGCTGTTCGTTTTGTTGGGTTTTGGTTTGACGCAAGTCCGCGTTTTTTAGGATAACCACGATTTCAACAACAATTTTATTATTTATTGGATTAAAAAGTTGTATCTGTATGAACAAACAAGTATATTAGCCCTATAAACTTCATTGTATGCTTATAATATTCAAATATAACATATAATAATACGAACAATAAACAACTTATATGAAGACATAAATCTACGCACCGAAATATTGTGGGCAGTTTTGACGCGGGCTACGAACTGAGCTAACATGAAACTATTGATACGTTGTCGGCTATCTACACACTCTAAAGGTCGGATAAACAAGGAGCGCATAAAAAATAGACTATTAAAACTAAGCTAACAAAAGGTTCGCTAAAAATATTTATATTCATAAAATTGCTTTTTACGATTTCAAGCCTCATAGGTGTGGAAAACATATATTTTTAGGTATAAAGTCAGATCGCTTTCCTCAGTCAGAAAAACCCTCTGACAATCGTAGTTCAAAAACTCGCCGTAAGAAGACTCATAACTTTGAATTAATTCAAGAATGTCAAAGAATTAGGCTTAGAATTTTGAAGTTTATGATGCGATAGTCAGTTCGGTAATGCTGCTTCTTTCCCTCTCAGACAAAAGCTGCTAGATTATATCTACTTAATGTTTTTGTGCCGGCAGATCTTCTTAACAAATTGCCTCAATACTTTTTTGTTTTAGCAAGAAGTTAAATAAATTCTAATTTGTGAGTTTGCCTCGCTCATGTTAGTCTGATGAATTGTGGAGCCATGAAGGCTGTCATGAGGCATGATACCGAGAAGTGATATCGTTGTGTTTTAGGGGAGACGTCGCTTCTTTTTACTAGCTTCATTGTTCTGAACTATTATAGTGTGGGAAATTTCCCACCTCTGCTTAATTTGGTTTATTCCTTAAACATTGTATTGCTAGAATTAGATTATAGTTTTAGTTCAATCTAGGATAAGTTTAATGTTAGGGTAATTTGGATTAAAGCAGGGTTTCCGTAAATGAGAAGTTCGCGCTCATTTACCGCCGTTACTACGGTACACCTGTTTTGTGATCTCCAGCGAGCCTGTCGTCTGCCACCGCTACTTCACCTGCATGCAACCCTAAGTCTAATCATCTTCACCAGCATGCAACCCTAAGTCTAATCATCTTCACCAGCATGCAACCCTAAGTCTAATCATCTTCCTTGTTCTGTGATTTATTTACACCTCGGTTTGAAGACCCGATTTTCATTCGTTTTGTTAAGTTTGCTCATATCTATGCTTAATTATTGTGTGTGATGCTTCAGACTTTAACTATCTTATTACCAATTCAACTTCCATTTTTAATTCAAGTTGATGCGGCTCCAGCTCAAGCTCTATTGTAGAGTTTACGGCAAATTGCATTAACTTTAATCTTACTTCAACGAACCAATGTTCAGCTTTTCTTACTTTATATCCGTCTGAAGCCTCCACCGTCTACTGATTTCTTCTTTTTTACTCAAACTCACTTCTTCCCTAAAGTGCGTTTGCACACGTAATGGCAATTTAATCTCGGGTGATTATATAATTAAATCTAACCTTATGTGAAGTTACTGCTTTACTTTATTTAAAGAATTTACCTTTTCTTCTATGTTCCATTCATTCACATAACCCTTCGTCACAGTATAAACCGCAAAACTTGGCATATTGCATAGATGAAATTGATATTAAATTAATTTGTCTTTATGTTATGAAGTTTTGAGTGATGTCGAAAAAAACTTATGATAGAAATGAATAAGTCTCGTATAATTGATGTACATTCATTCCCACAAAAGTCTTGGAAGATCTGCTAGAATGAGAGTTTCCTTTGATTTTCTTAGAATTCAATCCCGTGGCTCGAGCGCTCGGCATAATTTGGTGTGCTAAGGCTTCGCCGAAATGAAATATAAAAAAATGATAAATGCTGTCAAAAACTACATTGCATTTCTCGAACAATTTCGACGCTAAAAATACAGCGGTTTATTAGATTACGAGAAGCCGAGCGATGTTGAAAAAAGCCGTTTCATAAAATTCAGCAGCTAAGCATCGACACATTTTTTTACTTTTATCAGCTAGGTAGGACGGTGAAAAGAATTTCGCTTTATTTATTCAGCAACGGAATATTTTGCTTGACTGTCCTGACCTCCCATGAATAAAACACAAGAGGCAACATGAATCCGCAACAAACCAGCAACACAAACCAAGCTAAAATCCGCATGCATTCTCCAGCGTGAATCCGCATGCATTCTCCAGCGTGAATCCGCATGCATTCTCCAGCGTGAATCCGCATGCATTCTCCATCGTGAATCCGCATGCATTCTCCAGTAACACAAACCAAGGTAAAACAAACGCCACTTACATTGCAGAGCTCGTCAGCGATGCTGGAAATTAAGGTTTTTGGTTCTTGGTTGTCTGTTTGGCAAGTTTCTTTGCAGATTTTGTAATATTTTTGTGTGATGCGGTCGCTGGGTTCGCCTCCTGGGATGACAGCAAAGTTATGAGTCGTGTTGAGGCGACCTCGCTGCTCTCTGAAGGCGCCGTTACAATGCTTTGAAAGCGTCGTTATAGGGTTTCAAAAACGCTGTAATTTAAAGTGTTTTAAAGGAGCCGTTATTGTTTCAAAGACGCTTTTACAATGCCTTAAACGCACCGTTATATAGTGCCTTGAAGTCGTCGCAGCAGTGCTCTAAAAAGGAGCCGCTGCACTGTTCTATAGGATCCGTTGCAGTGCTATGAAGGAGCCGTTGCAGTTATTTAAAGGCGCCACTATAGCGCCCTAAAGTCGTCCTGCGCCTCTACAAGTGCTCTCTCGCATCTCTTATTCCAAAGCTTCTAATTATCACGAAGATTTGACGAACGTGTGGAAGTGAGGTTCTGGAGAGCGTTCTCGCACAGGACTCAAAAAAATGTAACTCAGTACTCACTGCAGTGAGTGACAGAGAGCGCATTTTCTCGTCGACGAAAACGTGTGGTCATGGACGGGCAGACGGACGGACAGACAGATAGACAGACGGACATGGCGAGCACAATAGTGTATTTTTGAGTAGTGAGAATATACACAATGAATATACAAAATAGTGTATATTCATAAATGAGAAAATACGCTAATAAAGCGTTACAGTCATTATAAAATTCAGTAAAGAGCAGGAAAAATATAATTAGAAAGAATGAGGGACTAAAGGATGATATCAATGACGTAGATATCCTGAAATACGCGTCTGAAAAATTACTCATTTAACGAGAATATTTCGCATATAATTCTTATTTCTCGCACATCGTATATTGTCATCGAACATGAATTTGCAAACCTATATACAAAAAATTTACGAGCCTGCAGTCATCAACTCGGCGCAAAAAGTATACCCTAAATTATTATAAGGAAGCTGAATGTTGGAATACGATAGTGTAATATTTATTTTAAAATATATAATACACTAACTTACCCTCATGCCAACTTATTCATCCTTGCTGATCTTTAATTCCAAACAATTCACAAGACAGGCATCAGATGTGTCATTCAATCGTCCCGTCACTTAAGCCGATCTAATGCAACTTACATTCTTAATTTCCTAGCGCCCCACGCTGGAGCAATATAATGCAACATGTTGCAATATAACCTGTCTACGCTGCAACATGACCTGCAATGTTGCAATAGGACCTGCAATGTTGCAACATTACATGTCTCTACGCTGCAACATGACCTGAAATGTTTCAACATAACATGTCTCCATAACAACAAATGTTGCAATATAACATGACTTGCAATACTGCAACATGACTTGCAATATTGCAAAATGACTTGCAACGTTGCAACATAACCTGTCTCCACGTTATTTCAAGTCTAATATAATTGCACTAACGTTATCACGGACATTTATACTCCCCCCTCTGACGTCGTTTGTAAGAAGGAATTTGGTCTTCAGTGGACACTCGGAGGACGCGTTGAGACCGTTAAAAGAGGGGCTCGTTACATGAAGACGGAGGCCGTGATGAGGTGTTGAGAAGATCAGTAATTTAAATAAGCTTTACTTTTCGTCAGGCAATTAAACATTGTCTCGCGTCGCAATTGTTCTTACACGTCCCAGAAGATTTTAATGACGTTTATGTCAAGCTTAAAGATACAAAAAAGAGATGAGGTGATGGATAAGATGTTCTTCAGCTTGGCAGTCAATCCTCGAGACTTAATCGGGGGTTGCTATTTCTACAATTAGACACACGCGATCCAGTGCTGTGAGATTTCAAATACATGGCTTATAATTTATTAATTTGGTACTCACTTCCAGTAATAATTAACTTAAACCGCGCATTTGTAAGGAATTTATACAAGCATAACGGCTAACAATTTTATTGAAACTCCAGAAGGTAAACTTCGGCACCAGCGAAGTAGATTAACGGAACTGCAGTGGATGCAGTTTAGGGAACTGAAAGTAGAAAAAGAGAATTTGCTAAATAAATGCCGGAACTTGAGAAAGAGTTCATCAATTATGCTCAGTAATTAAAATTTAGCGGTACAAAACTTGACAGTGAACGCATATTCCCAATCTAACCTCAAATGAAATAACGCGTACAGCAGAAATAATGTCGCGCTGGCTGCACTGGAGGCTAATTTTTTAATATATAATTTTTTTCAAAATTATTTATTCTATTAATTGATTCATGCATTGCCTCTGACTTCACACAAGTGTGCAAAATTTCAGATCAATTAGATAGGTAAAAGTGTGCCAAATATCAGTTATAAAATTGGTAGCTGACAGAATTATTTTTTTTCAATTTTTTTAATATTGAAAAAAAAAATTTAAATCATTTATTTTGACATTTGATTCATGCATTGTCTCCAACTTTACACAAGTTTGCAAAATTTCAGATCGATAGGATAAATAGAAGTATGTTAAATTTCGATTACAAGATTGTAGCAGACAGACAGACAAACAAACAACAAAAAGTGAAGTTAAAGAGAAGTGTTGTAAAAAGGGATGAGGTGAAAAATGATCATGAGATTGGCAGTCAATCCTCGAGACTTAAGCGGGGGTTACTACTTCTACAATTAGACTTACGCGATCCAGTGCTGTGAGATTTCAAATACATAGCTTATAATTTATTAATTTGGTACTCACTTCCAGTAATAATTTACTTAAACCACGCATTGTTACTAGTGATTCTAGTCTTATTTATACCGCAGACATAATTACGTCAAATGCATGTCTACATTTTTTTAATTTCTAAAAATTTATTCACATGAAAGTATACTACAGGAATTCATCCGGAAATATTTTCACAGTTTTTCCACAGAGAAGGTATTTTGGATCCTAATCATTGTATCAAACGATGAACGACTCAAACAGTGTTATGTTTCAAGTTCCAAAGTACTATACCTTGAAAATGTAATCGTTGATCCTTATTATCAAAAGCAGAAATTCGAAAATTCAATGCCTCATCCATTAGGTGAGGTGAATATTGTTCACCTCATCCTATAAGCATGAATGTAGATTTTCATTCATGAGGCCCAATCCCATGTCGTTAAATTCTCTGCCTGAACTGACTGTGCTCACCCATCACCCTTATTTATGCATTGATAAATGTGCATGTTAAGGCGAATAAAAATAGGCTTGATAATTCTCGAGGTCAGCTTGTCTTACACTTTCCTTTAAAAATTAAATCTTTGTGTAAAAGTGGAGATCTTTTGAGTTCAAATCACAGATTTAAAATCGATAAAACGTTAGACAAAATCTTATTATTTTTAATTTGTAATCTGCACTAAAAAAGTGCGCCAATTCCCCATTAATTCCTGTGAATATATCATGTTTTTGCCAACTATGTACCATTTGTGAAGAAACTGTCAAAACCTCATCTTCTTCACGCACGAGTGTGTGTGTTTTAAGCGCAATTACAGGAAGTCCAGATAAGATCTCAACACTGTATAATAGATACGTGCCCGAACAGTCCTCATATAAATGTTTGCGGTGCAATAAGGCTTCCAAACCCAACACAAACTGACGAATATACGAGATGATTCTCACATGAACCATGGGGCGGGAGGCACGGCTGGTCGCTACGAGCAATCATGTCCAAGTTGTGGGCAAGATATCGGGTCATCCATCGTCCTGCTACCCGCGTTGTGTTTACCTGACGTGAGTGGCCCGAGACCGAGTAGAAGCTTCAAAAGGATCTTTGCACCCAAGAGTGTTCGAAACAACGCGCACGTGCTAACAAAAACTTTTGTAGCTTATGGTTTTGAGCTCATAAAGCACAGAGATTGAGTTTATGGGTTAAGTTGTAACCTAGATTTATCACATTTTAATAACATATCTTATTATTGGTTTATTCATCATTTGTTTTGCGTTGATATCGCCAAGTTAGAAATAAGTTTTTATTAAGCCATGTATCCAAAACTGTTGCGTTATTGATGTGACGAATTTTTATCCTATTTAATCGGGTTATGCATTTGGCTGAGCGAACTTAGAAATATTCCTTTATTTCAGAGAAAATATATTGCATGTTGAAAGCCTCCCTTTGAAAAGACAAATGTTTCAAATGAATTTGGTACGACCCAATTTATAATATTCTTTCTCAGTTCAAGCTCTTCATTTTTATTAAGGTCCACACTCAGAAATGGAGAATTCCTTTGTAGTTATCGCACAAAGTTTTCAAAGCGAAGTTTTTCGCCAAGCTCAAGCCACCAGGAGTTAAGCCTGAGAAAAAACTGCTCTCCGAATTCGCAGCCCCATATTACTCATCATTCGGCAAAAATGGAGAAAGCTTCTTATATTTGGTGCTAAAGTCAAGCAAGCATCTATATTTGGAGTAAAATTAAATTTCTATAATGAAATTCGGATAACGCCTATAGGCTTCTGCCCTAAAGTCGCTACACTGGGCTAAAAGTTATATTCCTGATTTGCTTGGCCACATAATCGAAATCAGTTTCTGGGTTTCTGGTCTGCATGTACTTTAGACTAAACTGATGCACAAGGTTCAGTAAAAGTGGGTGTCTTAGCTAACTCTGTCCTGCTTACAGGGAATTGCAACGTGCATTCAAATGTACCACTTATTCTTTCTTATGAAACAGGTACTTTTCTATCCTCCTGGGAACTCAGAACGTAAATAATTCATCTATTTGCTCTCGATGTTAGAAAATGTTCGTAGTTTCTTCTAAACGTAAGGAATAGTTAGCTGACAACTAACCTTCAAAAATGAGTGTAATCTTGCCAGCAAAAGATCTCCACAGAGAAGAGCCGAATTGTCCCAGTGAAAGAATGCGAGTAAAGTCTACGGAGGACGGAGACATCATTTCACTGTGCAACCGCTGATCATCCTTAAGAGTTTATCTATACAAGGATTTAGGAGAACAGATCTCCAGACGTGATCCCTTCTACAGGTGAGCAATCTCTTGAATTTGTAGCGTGCACCAAAATTGTTGCTCTGTTTTCTTTTGTACCTAATGAAAAACTGATTTCACTCTCTTCATTTAATGATATTTTATATTGGCCGATTCGAAAATTTTATAATATCTCGCATGTATAATCTCTCTCTAATTATACTCTATGCCTCTTGTATAATAAATATATAATTTTATATGCCATAACATAAGATGCCTTTTATATTGTCTTCTAATGCTTTTAAAATTATACTTGTTGACAGACCCCACAATCAAGGGAGCGGAACATACCTTCATGGATGTTAGACATCCTCCCTAAAATCTATATAATAATATAATACGATAATATACCCTCACGTATGCTAGACATCCTTCCTAACAGCTATACAATAATATAATACAATAATATACCCTCATGGATGCTAGACATCCTCCCAAACAGCTCTAACGAAGCAAGTATTCCCCTAAATTAGAGTTTAATCTTTAGTAACAAATAAGCTTGGATGGCTACGTAATCGCTGCTAATGAGAGATGCACAGATTCTTCTGTGCCTAAATTTTTTTTTAATTATTATCATTGTTTTTACGATGTGTTCGCTGGAGATCTAACCAATAGCTTCTGTGTTTACTGTTTCTATTTATACGAGGATTGTAATTCAAGACACTATGAGGTTTATTATAAGGACATTCCAGAAGAAGTCTTTTCATTTAGAGCTTTGACGTTTCTCCTAGTGGATCGCAAAATATTAATTGTCTAACTTTATTATGTTTTATGGTGTACCAATAGAAGTCAATCAGTACTACACTTTCTTATTACAGTTCAAGGTCCGTGCTATTAAATTCACTATACTTTTATTGACGTTCTACGCTCATTTCAGACACTGTTTCCAAGAATTAACATTTACCGCATTTATTAATTAACTAATTCCTAAATACACACTTCCGCTGTTATTTAACCAGTAATGAGCCGTTATTAACGCAGTTCTTAGCCGATATTTTCCTTCGTGTTCCCAGTTTGCGCTTGCATTTCCGGGAAATTACGCCTCGTGGGATGAAGGATATTGCAACAAAAGCTTGCACATCTGCTCCCTTTAGCTTATTAAATAGAACATGAACGCATCTGCTCGCCGCTGGCTGGAGGCTCGTCTTTGTTTAATAACTGCAAAGATGTTTGAACAGGAGGTCGGAGCATTAATTATCGCTAGCGAACTTCGCCATTATTCTACGAAGTTTTATGACTGCCATAAAATTTTCTTTTGCAACATTTTTCAAGTAATATCAAGATTTATTTATTTATAATATCAAGATTATTACAATGTCAAAGTTTTTTTAATTTTTGAAATAATATCATTAAGGCATTTGAAAAATTCAATCTGTGAGAATCTACGCGTTTGCATTGGCGATTTCTCTTTATTTTATTTTCGCGTGGACTTGCTTTAGCATGTGGAATATTGGCCGGTCAATTCAGCGGAAAATAAAATTGCCTGCGATAAATAATTCAGAAGAAAATAAACTACCTTTAACAAATCTACTTTTCTCTTGCGGGAATAATTCCATAATAATAAATAATTTCTGTAATAGTGTTTATTACATAAATATCCGTTCACTCGCACATTATAAAGCCGACGATCCTCATTCAACTCCAGTTTTAAAATTTTATGATAATTTAAATTCGACATTTCCGACTTAGTTGAAATTCACTCAATCAAAATGCAATTAAAAGTTTTAATTCAGTTTCCCCCACGTTTCGGAATTTCTTATGATCCCAACGAGGTATTTTTCTAGAACTAGATCGATCGGCAACGAGTAAATTCGGTCGAATAACTACAATATATTTACTGAACCAGGCTGTAAACGCTCAAACGCGATGTGTGAACTTTTAAAAATGTGTATGCATAAAGATATTTTATTAATCAGTTTACTTTTCTTTATCATTCAGTACAACACGGTAAAATTAGCTGTAACAAATGGCGACAAAAGTTCCTTATGATTAAAAGTTGCACCGGCATCATGATGTAAACATTGCTTAAAATTATGAATACTTTGACGTTAAAATATACTTGTCTCAGATGATGTGAATACTTTGTTGCATACACAGCACATCACTAGATAAACACTATGATATTCAGACTAATTTTCAGTACAAATATTACAGTCAAGGCGTTTATTTGTTTTTCAAAAATTCATTCTTTGCGTCAGACAATTACGGATTGTCTGGCGTCTCCATTGTTTTCACAGGCTCCTAAAAGATTTTTAAGTGACAATCATGTCGAGTTTAGGGATATGAAAAATTAAAGTTATACCTTGTTAGAATATAATTTTGTTTTAAAATAAAGCGATTTCTTAGAAAGCAGAATATAACTTTTATATTCTTACAAAACGGCTTATATAATTTTGTTAAGTTAGGAGAAAAATTTTTAATACTTTTTATATTCTAGCTTTTTTTGCACAGCTCAGAACTGCCTGGTTTTAATGTAACAATAAAATACAACCTTTCCATGCTTTAATTTACGACGGTTACTAACTCTTCTCTCAAGTACAAAAATACCTATAAGTTAATTCAACAAATTATAGCACAGACGAGAATCTCCTCCTCGCGAGCGCCGACGAGCGCCGCGCCTGCGCCGACGAGCGCAGCGCCTGCGCCGGCCAGAAGACGAGCGACGTTCCAGCGTCGGCCGACTCCGCTGCTGACGCTGCCGGCGCTGCGTGGCAGGTCGCAAGTCTTTCATTGCTTTTGTTTAGTTCTACTCTAAATGTTTTATATTTTATCTCGGTAATTTAAACATTTCTTGTAATTCACTCATGAATTTAGTGCTTGGTAAATTGCTTTGAGTCAATACATTTTGCACGTAAAATCCTACACATCCACAGCAGTGACTGAAATTTAGATTCTTGAGGCTGAATAAATAATTTTTTAAAGGGTAGGTTATGGTCGGCCTGTTGGATTCAAAGAGGTACACCTTGTGTTCCAGGAAGGGGGAGGTGACGGGTTAGCCCAGGGTGGGGGTCCAGGGCTCCCCCAAAGCCGGCGGGGGGTTGTGCCCAGTTGGCTCAGGGGTCGGGGTCACGTGACGTCTGGGCGCGACGTACATGAGGCCCAGCGCAGCGTCAGG
>NW_025945196.1:0-315 GCF_000764305.2 Hyalella azteca | reverse complement strand
AAGTATAAAGTTGCAAAGATACAAGTATCAATACGCGAAAGACGCGGGGTAAAACCCGGGGGTGGCCCCCCATTTTTTACTGCAACAGCAATAAACTCCCTCAAGTTGAGTAGAATTTACAATGTTCTTCAGTTTCAGTATTCAGCATAGTTTCAGCATAGTTTCTCAGCCTGTGTGAAAGTAAAATGATTGAATCAAAAGCTTGGTTTGATTTCCTTATAAAACTAACGTTACAACTTTTGAAGAAAAGTTTGTATTACGTTAAAATTTAACTGGCAATACTGGCATATTCAACAGTCACGCGAACATAAGTTG
>NW_025945195.1:44188-135113 GCF_000764305.2 Hyalella azteca | reverse complement strand
AGAACTTCTCCGTGTAGTTTGAATTACATGGGCGTCTGAGCATCACATTACGAGTGCGCCGACTGCTCAAGCGGCCAGAACTTAGTGCGCATGGTGTTGCTAGAACCAATAACTACAAAAACTGTCAATTCGAGAACGAGGTTTCGTTATTATTCGCTCCTCAATTGTCACTTGACCTTGAGGAATTAAGTTAGTAATAAGCATTCAGATTTCTGCTCTGTCCCTCTAATTTGAACATTATAGTGCCATACCCCGAAATACATTTAATGTAAAGAGACTAATAATAAGAAGCAATGCTGTCATATGGTAGGGATCTTCTATCACGGCGTGCTTCCACCGATCGTATATCTTCCTTTCCTGAAAGCTTGTCAGCGTTTCGTCTCAATCAGAATTAAAAAATCGTTAATGCCGCGGTCAGAAATAACATATTTATTTAGCGGATTAAATTGAAGTTCTATGCCTATAAAATGTTCATTACCATTAATAATCGCGTGTATATTATTTAGGCAGACCCTTCAAGTCGAGATAATCGTTACAATCGTAATCGTAGAAGCGCATTAATATTTATGTTCATTACCCATGAATGAAATTTCAACTCACCAAGTTGTTATATTTTTATTTTAATTTCTTTATATTCCTATCAGACGGCGAGTGGTCCAGCAGCCTGGGCACCGACGCGCCTGATATCAGCCAATTGGACAGCTTTATCAACGATGTGCTGCCTGATAACGCCGGGTGAGTTGTTTATAACGCTGGGTGAGTTACTGATAACGCTTGGTGAATTGCTGATAACGCCGGGTGAGTTGCTGATAACATCGGGTGAGTTGCTGATAACGCCAGGTGAGTTGCTGATAACGCTGGGTGAGTTGCTGATAACGCTGGGTGAGTTACTGATAACGATTGGTGAATTGCTGATAACGCCGGGTGAGTTGCTGATAACGCCGGGTGAGCTGCTGATAACGCTTGGTGAGTTGCTGATAAAGCCGGGTGAGTTGCTGATAACGTCGGGTGAGTTGCTGATAAAGCTGGGTGAGTTACTGATAACGTGGGCTGAGTTGCTGATAACGCCGGGTGAGTTGCTGATAACGTCGGGTGAGTTGCTGATAACGTCGGGTGAGTTGCTGATAACGTCGGGTGAGTTGCTGATATCGCTGGATCATCCTCATCTCTGTACCTGATAACGCTAGCTCAGTCCCTGATAACGCTAGCTTTGTACCTGATAACGCTAGCTCTGTATCTGATAACGCTAGCTCAGTCCCTGATAACGCTAGCTCAGTACCTGATAACGCTAGCTCAGTACCTGATAACGCTAGCTTTGTACCTGATAACGCTAGCTTCGTACCTGATAACGCTAGCTCCGTACCTGATAACACTACTACCTGGCTACTTGACTGAATTTTCGTGTGCTAGATAAAGTGGTGGGTTTTATGTGTATTGTACTACACCATTTTTCGTGTGCTAGATAAAGTGGTGGGTTTTATATGTATTGTTCTACACCATTTTTCAAATCAAATTACAGAAATGGTGACAATAAGTCACGGCAGGGAGCAAAAGAAACTAACTTATGAATTAACCTCTGATCTAACTTATGAACTAACTTATGAAATAACTAATGAACTAACTAATGAACTAACTTATGAACTAACTTATGAACTAACTTATGAACTAATTTATGTACTAACTTATTAACTAACTTATGAACTAACTTATGAACTAAATTTCCTAACTTATGAACTAACTTATGAACCAACTTATGAACTAATTTATGAACTAACTTTTGAACTAACTTTTGGACTAACTTATGAACTTACTTATGAACTAACGTCCACGCCCAGTATCTCTCCTCGGTGAAGCAACTTCCATTAATTATTACGTATCACTAATATGCTTTTTTGCCGCGCCGAGCTTGGTCAGGATGATCTAAATGAAAGCAGAAACTGCATCGCTATTTGGATAATGTTTTACTCATTCCTCTGAGTGTACGTGCTTTGTATGAAGCTATTTGTACGTGCCATCAGATACCTCGACGTCAGCGCTAGCGACGACTACCGTCGGCTGGCCGACCATAAGCCGACCATCACCCACCCCCACCCCGAGCAACTGGTCTACAGGTGATCTTTATTTATCTCTTAGTTAATCAGAGCATTTTTCCTCTTAATTAATTAAAGACGCTTTGTTCCTCTTCGTCACAAGGAAATTCGTGAAAAATACATAACGTCTTCAAATAATCAGTCCCAAACAGCTCCTTGACGGTCAAGGAGCAACTGTAAGTTCTGTTCATCAGCAACTGTAAGTTCTGTTCATTACTGTTCTCCTACTGGAAATATTGTCGGGGAACATACTGACGAACAAAGTTGTGCAACTTTAACATCGAATGAGCTTCATTTCAATCCGCAGGCCACTTCCAGGTCTCGTTATTATTATAAATCTACTGAAACCATCCTATATTCACCAATCGATATCCAGAAAATACTATCCACAGAAATTGCTTTACCCCGAGCCTCTTAGAACAACAACGCTCCAGTCCTATAGTCAGAACTCATCTCTAATCCTGCCAGCATTTTATTCAAGAGGACTGTCCCATGACTCTATTCATCATCACTGAATACAATGAATTCCTCACATGAACACGCCCAAATTACCTCGGATGTGATAAATTACCTTCGACAGTTGAAATCGTATGCGGGTTCCCCTCAGTTTTATCAGCTCGATGACACCTGCGTGGCCCCAGCCGTCCGGAGAAAACCAGAGCAATCTGGAACTTTTCAGTCATTCTTCACTGTCTTTTTGCTGTACGATTCTTGCTGAAATTTTCTTCGAAATAAATTGTCATGTAACCTGCATCAAGCACGTTCAATTTTTCTCCAATGCCAGAATTTCACACGAACTCACAATCAAATAAAAATCGACAAAATAAGAATTTTGTGCTAGGCCCGTTTGAGCTGCATGCAAGAATAGACTCGGACAAATTCTTGTATAAATTACATAAATTACCATATTATTTCAGTGCTTGAATGAACAGATATATTCATTAGATCATTAACAGTTTAACAGTTGCTAACAGTAGCTGTGTATAGATCTTTTATCACGATTGGGATGAGGAAAGCAACTCGATTGGTCCTTATCACCGCAGAATCATTGCCTGATAAGAAGACACGTGCTGTATGCTGCCTCCGTGCCTTCTTCTGTATATTATACGTCACGTGCTGCATGCTGCCTCCGTGCAGTCTTTTGTATATTATACGTCACGTGCTGCATGCTGCCCCCGTGCCGTCTTTTGTATATTATACGTCACGTGCTGCATGCTGCCCCCGTGCCGTCTTTTGTATATTATACGTCACGTGTATATTGTACGTCTATTTAAAAGCGCACGTGTCGTTTGGTATACAATTGCTTCCAAGGAACAGAATTTGCCTTGCCAACTATTGGATCGAAATGATTCGTTTCCCGTATTTAAAATATACGAAAGCGCTAGAAGTTGACTTACAAGCTGAAGTTTAAAAAAAGATTAAAAGTTTCAATTTCTTTTAATACTTATTTCGATGGATAGCAGGCACAAAATTAATTAAATTAGGGAGTGAGTTTTTTAATTAGTTTTAATTAGTGAGATGAAAGTTTTTTCCTAGGCCTAAAAAATTTGTTCTATCACCATAGTTGAAGGCAGGCACTATGTAGGTATCAGCTCTAGCCTCGTCTCAGGTGATAGATCCAAGATGTTGAAATGCTTTAGTGTGACATATTCACAAAAAATCACAAACTCTATATACTGGTTTATTTTTAACCTTGAAATTTCCCAAATACAATTAATTAATTCGCTTTCATTCCCCCGAATAATCATTCGTTGACATTTTCATCCCCAGCCACGCCCTGCCTGAGAGTCCCCCCGATTCGGGGTCTGAGCCCCTCTCCCCCCTCACCCCCCACTTCTCCCTCCGACCTAGTGAGTCATAAATCTTCGTATAAAATCTGTAGAAATCGTATTCATTTTTGGAAATTTTGGATCACAGGAGAGAGCAACTGTTATAGTTTTAACTTCATTTTGTTTAGCTAAAGAAATGGAAATTTCATTGATTATGATCTTCAAGATGTCGATATAATCTACTTCCTAAGTTTATTCATAAGTACCATCATCAACTGACACTATTTCAATGGCATAATCTATAAGCTCTGAAGAATGATTATGAATTACTTGTTAGCAGTCACAGCTGATGCCTCACCTCACCCCGCTACGAAGAGGCGACGGGGGGAGGCTGGGGAGGTGATCGGTCTGCAGACCGGCGCATGCGGCAAAGAGGACGGCCCAGACCCAAGTAAGAGAAGGGCAGACCCAAGTAAGAGAAAGGCAGACCCAAGTAAGAGAAGGGCACATCCAAAGTAAGAGAAGGGCAGACCCAAGTTCGAATAGTTGTTAGAATGTCCCTGTCTCCTTACGAGCAGTAGGCTTGCAGTGAGCTCGAGCCCGTCATTCTAACACTAGTACCAAAGGAAGTTTGGGTCTCTTGCTGCTGGTGAGAGAAAATACGACAATAATGTTTACTAAAAATACTGTAAAGATCTTCTACGTGGACCTTCTTCCAATTAAATTATTTTATTTAAAATGAAAACTCAGAATTATGATATACTTTCGTGAACGACCCATGGAGGTAGAACTATTGTTTATACAGTAATACTCATTTTGCTGAAATAGTGTGCCTTTAAATGACTTTTTGATTGAAACACTTGATTGAAACTTTAAATGACTTTTGATTGAAATGAAACTATGTTCGTAGATTTTCAAGTGACAAGAAATATTTATTTTTAATTATGTCTATAAACTTCCAGATTCACAAGCTGTAAGCATCTCTAAAATTTCTCCTCTGTCAATTCCGAGCCGCGGATATGCCAATGAATCCTTGCCTGGCACCGCCGGGGCTCCGCCGCGTCCTACGGGCACATCGGGTCCTACTCGGACGCCAAGCCTCTCCATGCCTGCGGCTCATATTTCGCTCTTGGATCACAGAATTCATACTCAGTTCGATGTCACCCGAGCTGTTAAGTCAGGAACGACAGATCTGGGCGCCACCTCCATAGATTACACCGAAAATCTTGTAGATTACCAGAGCTCGTGTAACGTCGGACGTGTGGCGTCTGTCACACAACAATTGTCTTCTCCAGCTTTGCGTTCCATTACAGTAAATGAGAAATACCTCGGTAATTCATCACTGCCTGATTATGAACGCTTTCGCTACGGATGTCAGAATCCCAATTTTTCTCGCGATCACCAAGCATCTTCTAGCATCACGTCACAAAAGCCTTCTAGCAACGGGGGTCTATTTTCTCATGGTGGTCTGGAGCAAATGAATCAAGACTCGTCGATGTCGACGACCTCAGAAGATCACTCAAGAGACCCTGGGTCAGGCAGCGTTCATGACTGCGACTATGGCGCCCAGCATAGCCTTCAGTTCGTCCCCTTCCAGCCGGCCACGTGGTGCGCTCTCCTTGATGCCGCCACTCAACAGATGTAAGAAAAAGAAACTTTAGTGTTATAGAAGTGAAATGTTAACACGTTTTAGATAATAATATCTGTCATTGTCATGTTTTTAATTACTAATAGTCGTGACGAAGAGCATCCTTTGTCGAAGAGCATCCTTTGACGAAGAGCATCCTACACTATTAATATCTGTCTTTGCCGTGCTTTTAGTTGCTGATAGTCGTGACGAAGAGCAATATACTAGCATGTAGACTAAAGGTGAACCCTTTTCCCACAAAGTGCAAGTCTCGTTTCGAGTACTTAAGATACGAATAGCGTTGACTATGGTTAATGTATTTGTAGATGTGTCTGTAGTCCAGATATCAACAAATAGCATTGACAACGGTTAATATGTCTGTAGATAACGTGTATGTAGACCAGATGTCAATCATTTTCTACTGTTTACGTTCAGACCGCCGCCGACGCTGGACGTGAGCGCTGACAAGGGCTTCACATTCTCCGCGGTCGACGACGCCTTCGTGTGCCA
The DNA here is from genome assembly GCF_000764305.2 of Hyalella azteca. Classification (NCBI taxonomy): domain Eukaryota; kingdom Metazoa; phylum Arthropoda; class Malacostraca; order Amphipoda; family Hyalellidae; genus Hyalella; species Hyalella azteca. The sequence goes on along the minus strand of NW_025945195.1, from coordinate 129,117 downwards.
GAAGAAAAATCACTTCCAAATTTCCATTCAGGCTGAGGTGAGTTCTTGGAATATTTGTCATGACAGAGATTGTCAAAAAATCTCAGTGAATTATTTTGTAAAAAAAGTTACAGAATTTAATTGATTAAATTCGTGATTATTTTGAGATATATTTTTCGCTGTCTGAGTAAGTAAATCCTCGACAACATTGAGTATCGTGAAATTCAAATGTGTTTGAAAAGTTTGAACCTGATCAGTATTCTTTTCAAAAGATAAACGAATCATTAGTATTCTTTTCAAACGATATATTCATTTGTCCCCATGTTAATTTTATTCTATGATTATTTACCCTTGACTATTTTCAAAACTAAGTTTTGCAATACTAATTTTAGTTTATTGGCATAAATATTGTCAAAGTTGCGAAGGGAATTATTTAGTCTTCCTCGCCAATCTCCCCACAGCACATCTGCTCTTATAAATAACCTGCTAAATGAAACAGGTGCTTTTTTTATTATAAGTAACCTGCTAAACGAAACAGGTGCTAGCGTCGCCTCACTACGCGAGAGCGGACGACAAGACGCTGCCGCTCAGTCACTTCCAGCTGAACTTTTACGGAGTCCGCAGTGAGAACCTGGAGCAGAAGATCAAAGTGGAGCAGAGCCAGAGCGACAGGAGCAAGAAGACTTTCCACCCTCGCAGGTTAATAGAATAGAATAGAAGTGTCGGCACTGAAGAAATAGGCCCATGGCCTGTTGCCGATTCCTGTACTTTTCGTGACTTAATTCACAAGAGATCCGGCCTTTGGAACCTGATCTTTCCATAACTGACGATTGATTAAAATAGCTGCTGTACTTATTGCCTCGTCCGTAATAGACTTTCCACCCTCGCAGGTTAATAGAATAGAATAAAAGTGTCGGCACTGAAGAAATAGGCCCATGGCCTGTTGCCGATTCTTGTACTTTTCGTGACTTGATTCACAAGAGATCCGGCCTTTGGAACCTGATCTTTCCATAACTGACGATTGATTAAAATAGCTGCTGTACTTATTGCCTGGTCCGTAAGGTGCTAGGCATTTTAAGACTGAACATATGCTCCTGCATAGCTTCGCCTAGTGTCTAGTCTGTTCTTGAAGGCGTTCATACTCGGAGCGTCAACGATGCTATCAGGGAGGCTGTTCCACATGTCGGTGACTCGAAGCCAGAAGAAATGTTGTCGCATGGATGTGTTACAACGCAGTTTTTTTAGTGTATAGCCGTGGCCCCGGTGTTGGTTCTTGTTTCAAATTCTAGTAATTCTTCTGGGACCTTGTATAAACCGTGGGTTAATGCTCATCATTTCTCTTTGGTATTTATTAACTTTTCTGGATAATTCTGTTCGAGTCAATGTTTCTAAAAACCTGCTGTTGCAAGTTTTTTCTTGCTAAGGATCATTTTGGTATCTATGGTGATTCGATAATCTGTGACTTTGCTGGAAAAATACAAGTTATTAAGGTATTATTTTGATCATTTATAAAAGTTTTTTTTTTAATTCCCCAGGATTTCTGGGTAGGCTAACTCTTTTTAAAATAAACAAGCTATCAGTTTTCGGGATAAAATTCCATGTTTTTAGTTGAAATTATTCATCATGGAGCGGCCTCAAAAATTTTCTTATGTAGTAGGTAATAGGCGAATACTCGTGATTTAGTTTAAAAAAAGTAATCATTCACTGCCTCCGTAACAGTAGTCTTGGTTCGCATGGTAATAATTACTATTTTGTCTTAAAATATTTTCTCTCGGAAAGAACATCTTGCCATATGATTGAAGAAGTGCCCTGCTATTCATTATTCGATTATTTCTACTGAAATAAAGTCAGTATATTGTTTATAAATCCTTCATCTCCATATAATCGCGCATGTTTGCCTGGTTGAAAGTGTCATTATGACATTGATGTCAATTTTAATACAGTAGTTCAAAGAGCCAACGACTGCAATTTGTCCGAAATAATGCTCTGACCTAAACAAATACGGTGGCCGAGTGCTTATGATCTCGAAGATTGAAGCAGCGAGTTGTGGGTTTGAAACCCGCAGCGAACTGGGAAAGTTCTTGTCGAAACCGGCAAGGTGGTCGTGCGTTTATGCACAGTAAGATGAAACCGCAGTGAGGTTCGAGTTCGAGACCCGTAGGAAGCTATGAACATTTTTTCATGTTCGAAATCGTCAACACTGATATTTCTTCATTATAGATTGTAATTTTAGTGCCTCGTCCTTCAGGCTTGAGCTAGTGGCGGACCGGGTGTCTCGGGAAACAGTTGTGCGGCTGCATTTCTCCGAGACGACGCACAATAATATGCGCAAGAAGGGGAAGCCCAACCCCGAGCAGCGCTTCTTCAGGCTCGTGGTCGCCCTGGAGGCGGTCAGTGGGGAGGCTGTGCTCACCGTCGTCAGCAGGGCTTCTGGCAACATCATCGTCAGGGTCAGCATGGTCCAGAGCCTCCAATAGCAGGGTTTAGGACCTCCAATAGCAGGGTTCAGGACCTTCAATAGCAGGGTTCAGGATCTTATAGCAGGGTTCAGCAGGGTTCAGACCTTCAACAGCAGGGACAGCATGGTTCAGGACCTTCAATAGCAGGGTTCAGGTCCTTCAATAGCAGGGTTCAGGGCCTTCAATGGCAGGGTTCAGGGCCTTCAATAGCTGGATTCAGGACCTTCAATAGCAGGGTTCAGGTCCTTCAATAGCAGGGTTCAGGACCTTCAATAACAGGGTTCAGGTCCTTCAATAGCAGGGTTCAGGTCCTTCAATAGCAGGGTTTAGGTTCTTCAATAGCAGGGTTCAGGACCTTCAATAGCAATCTCAGTTCAATTACTCAACTATTAAATGATTATATAACACTGTAACTGTATCAAAAAAATGTCCGGCAAGAGGAATTAAGCTCCAGTAAAAGAATTTGTTAAGTCAAATCCACAATAGGTTAAGCTACCAATATGTATTGTACCGTATTACATAGTATTTTTATCACTATCTTACCGTTTAAAAGGAATTCATATATTTACAGTTACTGTTTATATGGAATGGTTACTGTTAATAAATGAATTATATTGTTTTGTCATTTACTTAACATAATTCATTGGCTAATGTATTAATTATTATATGCAGTATTCCTTACCATATATGACATACGTGGCGCAGGCAAGTAACCCTGGTCAGTTCGAGAGTGACGTGGAGCAAGCGTTCGTACGAGGGGCGGCGCCCGACAGCCTCTACCACGTCGGCCGCGTGGGCATCAACACCGACCGTCCTGACGAGGCGCTGACAGTCCATGGCAACGTCAGACTCACAGGGCACCTCCTGCACCCCTCCGACGCTAGGGCCAAGACCCACATCAAAGAGGTGACCATACGTAAATGTTTGTTATGGACGTGCCAATACAGCATATGGATTTAACTGATGACTTTAAAATTTAAATACTACTGCACCCCTCCGACGCTAGGGCCAAGACCCACATTAAAGAGGTGACCACACTTGAATGTTTGTTATGAACAAGACTCACATCGAAGAGGTGACGACGTTAGACACTTAGATGTTTATTATGAACGTAATACAGAATATTAATTTATTTTATTTTGTTGCACCCCTCCGACGCTAGGGCCACGGCCCACATCAAAGAGGTGACCACAGGTAAATGTTTGTTGTGGAAGTGCCAGCCAATACAGAAATATTGATTTATTTTATGTTTCTTATTTGTCTTGTTTGAGGAAGATAGTTGGTCGCGCCTCGACACCCATGAGCAACAGCGCTGAAACTTGCAGATCTTAGAAGTGACAACGCGTGACAATAATGTTTCTATTATGCACGAGGTTATAGAGAATATTGATTGTTTGTTGTATGTGTTACGGTAGTGAAAGTGTTTATATTGACTGTTTGTTGTATGTGTTATGGTAATGAAAGTTTTTATATTGACTGTTTGTTGCATGTGTTATGTTATGGTAATGAAAGTGTTTTATTGATCTATTGTTTTATGTGTTATGGTATTGAAAGTATTTATTTTAATTGTGTGTTATATGTGTTACGTTAATGAAAGTGTTTATTTTGATTGTTTGTTCCATATTTTATGGTAATGAAAGTGTTTGTATTGACTGTTTGTTGCATGTGTTATGGTAATGAAAGTGTTTATATTGATTGTTTGTTGCATGTGTTATGGTAATGAAAGTGTTTATATTGATTGTTTATTGCATGTGTTATGGTAATGAAAGTGTTTATATTGATTGATTGTTGTATGTGTTATGGTAATGAAAGTGTTTATATTGATTGATTGTTGTATGTGTTATGGTAATGAAAGTGTTTATATTGATTGTTTGTTGCATATGTGATGTTGCTCAGGATATTTGGTAATGAAAGTATTTTCATGGTAATGAAGTGTTTGGCCGCAGCTGGACACCCAGGAACAGCTCCGGAACGTGCAGAGCCTGCGGGTGGTCAAGTATCAGTACAGGGAAGACTTCGCGAGACCCGCCCGTCTGGAGCGACTCTGGGACACGGGCGTCATCGCGCAGGAGGTGGAGAAGGTCCTGCCTGACGCTGTGGGGAGCAAAGGAGACGTTCTGCTCGCCGACGGCAACAAGATTGAGAATTTCCTGGTTGTCAATAAGGTAAGGGGGCTGTGGTCCCTCAATGGGGAGCTGTGCTGCCTCAATGGAGAGCTGTGCTGCCTCAATGGGGGCTGTGCTGCATCAATGGGGAACTGTACCACCTCAATGGGGAGCTGTACCACCTCAATGCTTTCAAAGAGTCCAAAGCATCTTGAAGTCGTTGTTCCATGCCTTTTGCCATGCAAGTTCTATTAATGGATAATTTGTTCTTTGTTGCCTTCTCAATGCATTTCCCATTCTACCTCATGGCGCTTGTACTTCATGACCAAACCCACAGGACCGCTGTGCATAGAGAATATGAGCTCGGTCGAGGAGCCCGACAATAATATTACTTTAAATTTTTAAACATTGATATATATATATTACAATAGTTCTTGTTCTGACTGTTTGCCAACCTTATGACCGCCTTAACATGGAGAACGTAGGCTCGGTCGAAGAGCTCAGCAATAATATAACTTTATATTTTTTTTCAAATATTGATATAAAAATCACATTAGCTCTTGTTCTGATGGTTAATCGAACTTAGGACCGCCTCTACATGGAGAACGTAGGCTCGGTCGAGAAGCTCAGCAACAATATCACTTTATCATTTCAAACATTGATACAAAAATTACAATAGTTCTTGTTCTGACTGTTTGCCAACCTTAGGACCGCCTTTACATGGAGAACGTAGGTGCCGTCAAGGAGCTCTGCAAGGTAACCGACAACCTGGAGAACAGGATAGACGAGCTCGAGAAAATCAGCCAACAAATTGCGCGTGTCAGGAGACATGACAGCCGCCGCTCCTGTGCCTCCCTCAGGAGCACCAGTGAGTCCTGCCTCTCATGGATGTATGTCCCGCGACCTCCGTGACATTTTGAATAATTATTTAACAACATTTTTTATGAAAGTTTTCTTTCTTAAATATAACGAATTTTCTGAAAAAATCAATAGAACTTTCCTTTTTTTGAAAAAAGGAATCACCAATTTCCTACTAATTTCTTTTAATTTCTTATTATAGAGGTAGCTCATTTCCCTATTATCCTTTTTCATTTAGGTATATTGAACTTCGTTTGTATATACATATGCATACCAGTCTATTTGTTTCTATATATCAATACAAGTCTATATGATTGTATATATGTGTGGAGGTTTATTTGTTAGTACTGTTCTTTATTTTTTATAGCATCAGCATTGTCTATAGAGACTACATCAAAATTTCATATCTTTCCATCTCTCCGTTCATTCAACTACCATCTTGTATTGATCATTGCTTGCAAGCCTTAATTTGGTTCATCATAACCTCATGCCATTAAATTTTCTCCTAATACATTCAACATTAATTGATTGAAGTTAATTAATTGGTTATTTTTTGTCAAATAAATAAGATTACTATACTATCAATATTCATTAACCATTAAAATAATAGTTTTAAACGTCTTTATATCATAAATTCACTAAAAAGAAGCGATTTCATCACTCAATCTTGGTTGCAAATTTCCCCTGCTGAGCGATATCAAGTCTCACAATCTTGATTGCAGCTCTCATATCCTGAGCAACATCAAGTCTCACAATCTTGGTTGCAGGTCCCATGTCCTGAGCAACATCAAGTCTCACAATCTTGGTTGCAGCTCCCATATCCTGAGCAACATCAAGTCTCACAATCTTGGTTGCAGCTCCCATGTCCAGAGCAACATCAAGTCTCACAATCTTGGTTGCAGCTCCCATATCCTGAGCAACATCAAGTCTCACAATCTTGGTTGCAGCTCTCATATCCTGAGCAACATTAACTCTCGCAATCTTGGTTGCAGCTCTCATATCCTGAACAACATCAAGTCTCGTAATCTTGGTTGCAGCTCCCATATCCTGAGCGACATCAAGTCGCTAGCCTCATTCGGTGCTCGTTTATCTCGCAGGCACGTCGCTGGTGTCAGGCTCCTCCAGGAGCGACGCCGCCTCCCGCGTCTCTGGCCCCGAGAAAGTGTCTTCAATAACCGGTGACCACGAGTTCAATGTTCACATTTTTGAACCTTGACTTGCAAAACCTAATTATTATATAAACCTAAAAACAAATTTCTTTGTTATATCTTCTCCATTAAGTGTAAGAATTATCACGGTAGCATTAGCCCTCCTGGAGTATTCGGTATAAAAGTTATATATAGGCTGATGCGACCCGTACATATATATTGGGTATAAGAGTTAATACCCCTTAATAGTAATACTCTATTGAATGCAATACTCTCACCGCCCCCCTCCCAGGCTGCACGAAGAGCAGCAGCAGCTGCCCCAACACGGCCAACAAGCGGCGGCCAGCACCACACAACGACCCAGCGTCTGCCGAGCACTGCACCAACAAGACCCTGCAGATGACCACCGTGGTGCTGGTGTGCATCATGGCTCTGTGGTGAGTGAAGTGATGTGTGTTGAGGTGGACGTACTGCACCATATTGCTGTTAGGATAGAATAGAATAGAAGTGTCGGCATTGAAGAAAATAAGCCCATGGCCTGTTGCCGATTCTTGAATTTTTCGTTACTTGATTCACAAGGGATCCGGCCTTTGAAACCCGATCTTTCCATAACTGACGATTGATTGAGATAGCTGCTGGACTTATTGCCTGGTCCGTAATTTGCCAGGCATTTCAAGACTGAACATATGCTCCTGCATAGCTTCGTCTAGTATATTCTTGAAGGCGTTCATACTCGGAGCGCCAACGCCGCAATCAGCTAGGGAGGCTGCATGTTCCACATGTCGGTGACTCGAAGCGAGAAGAAATTTTGTCGCATGGATGTGTTATAACGCAGTTTTTTTAGTTTATAGCCGTGGCCCCTGGTGTTGGTTCTTGTTTCAAATTCTAGTAATCCTTCTGGGACCTTGTATAAGCCATGCGTATACTTGTATGCTTCAATGAGGTCCCCGCGGGTAAAGACCAATGAGGTCTTTATTAATTTGACCTTCAATATGTTTGGAAAATTTCAACTCATTGTCGATATTAACTCTAAATGTATTTTCATTGTCGATTTCGACATCATCACTCTGTCGTTGCAACCGTGTATTCTCATACTGTAATCTTGCTGTTCATTATTCTTGTTATCGAGCTCGTTTTAGTCTATATTTCTTGCGTCAGTTCGGACTAAATTATTTGACACCATTGATCCCGCGGTGCGTGAATCTGACTTGATGAGCGGTTGGAACGCGAGAACCTTACCGTGGTACCCTTGCCGCATAGTATTATTACGTGGTAACCAGGCCGGGTATGAGTTTCATTGTGTTATGGTACGTGGTAACCTTGCTAATTAGTAGTTTCACCGGGTTATGGTGCGAAAGTTCATTGACGCTTCTGTGTTGTAAAATATTATGGTATGGAGGTTTGCAGGAGGCTTGAGAGGTCAGTGTGGTGTTCAAAACTATTCATGTACTCACTACTCCTACACCGTCTCACTCTTCGGTACAAAATCAAACATTTGAAGGATGCATTGAATAATTGTCTTCTGAATAATCAATTGTTAATTCAATAATTTGCTGTAATTCAATCAATAATTCAATCAATAATTTGCTGTAATTTTTTGGTTATATTGAATGACGTGGATTAATGAATGTTTAAATGATGGCGCAGCCTGCTGGCGATGGCCGCCATTTACATCATGGATTACATCGACCGCAGAAGTCAGAACGATGACGTTACCACTGAGTGAGTGATCTCCACTTCATATTGTTGTGATAAGTTATTATTATTATTATTATTAAGTATCTATTGCTATTCACTGTCAATAAATGTTGATATTATTGTAGTTCTCATGACTTAAATTGAAGAAGTAACATAAGAGGCTTCGCTGCTAACGTTTCAACTTTTTCAAGGATTTTTGAGGTTACAACCTCGCTAAGCTACACAACCTCCATACCGCTCAACCTCTCCTCCCCATACTTCAACCCCAGCACCACCGCTCCGATTTCTACTCAACCTGACACGACTTCAACCATTTCCCAATTCACTACGTGGGTATCGATGGCAAACGCACTAATGTTGTTGAATATAAAGTTGTTAATATTGACAATACAATGTTATTTAATATTATATAATATGATAAAATGGAGATCGTTCTATATTTTATTTAGTATCTCCGAACATAATTGAAGGCAATTCAGGTACTTAGAACTTATGTTGAATATTTTATAACATAATTACCCGTGTTAAATTTCAGTAGTACATTTTTATCTTGATTCGGTTAGATTAGAACGTTGTAAAACTATGCAGTCTGACGATATTAAAGAGCAATTTAGACATTTCGAACATCTATATTTTATATTGCATAACAAACGTGAAAGTAATTTACGTACATAAGGCCAAAATAATAGATATTGCACAAAACGTGTCTAAAAGCAATTTACATAATTTAAATTGCATGTGGCCCAGCAGGAGGTCGACTGGGGCACCGTCAGAGGGCCCCAGCAGCACCGTGAGTCCCTACCAGCCCGTGCGCCCCCCAGTGCTGGGCAAGCCTCCAGACTGCGACGCTGCCATCATCGACGACACCAACTGCCCGGTGCGCAGTGTTAACCCATCCATTGCATGTGTCATGTGTTTCTAGTGCATGATAATGGAATGCGTCTCCAATGTATTCCCCGGGTTGCATTTCTGATCGGATCTTTCCCTACTGGATCTTTATACGTTTGAATTTATTTTCACTTTACGTACATATTAACAATAAACTGAAGTGGTATTTGGAGTAGTTCCGGCGATGGACCATATGCCTAGTCGCCATGTATATATTCCTTGCGATCAAGCAAATATTTCGAAATCAGATAGGTAAACTTGGTCAATCAAATAGTTCCTAGTTAACTTAACCTATGAAGTGTTTTTGACACTTTCTTCAGCATCATTCATATCGATTCATAATTTGAAATTGAAGGTGAATAATGTAATATTTGTACACGAGCAGATACGATGTTGCGTTGGCGACAGTGCTGGAAGTTGGATGCGGCAACCGCTGCGCACCACCGCCACCATACCTTACGTGCTCGTGACGCGCAGCCACCGTGTTCAGGGTACGTATATACGTAGCCTAGTGGCGCAGTATGCTCCTTCAGGGTACGAGTATACGTAGCCTAGTGGCGCAGTATGCTCCTTCAGGGTACGAGTATACATAGCCTAGTAGCGCATTAAGCTCCTTCAAGCCGAAATTAATATGCCTCAAGAAATCTCTTGAGTCTCTCACAAGTGTCAGCGTTGATGAACATGACTGTGCATTATTCAAATACTATGCATTTTGGCGCGCACCAATTTTGTATCGCTCGCCAACTTTATGCCTTGCAAGGTTCTGTATTTATGCTAAATCATCATATCTGCTGTTTCATACACTTTCGGCATTGTTAGTTCAATGTGGCGCGAAACAAGCGAAGTTTAATCCTCAGTTTCTCCGGGGAATTGAAGAGGGAACATCCATGCAGACTTGTGTGGCTGACGCCTATGACAGAATAGGCTTTAAAAAATAGGCGTTAAAGCAAGAATTCAGTAAAAAAATTACGTTGAGGGGACGTCGTAAGAAAACGCAGTCCTGATCTAACGCGAATACAACCTAAACCTTACGTCAATGATACTTGAGTCACCATCGTAATTTAAGTCGCCATCATCAGTCAGAAAACATATCTTATCAAAAGAATTGACACCAATTTTATAATTACATTAAATAAATAACACATTTAATTTGCTTAAATCAAAAACACAATAAAATTATTTCTATTACATATGTATTACATCGTTTATACCTTAGGCAACCGAGTAAAGTGATGATGCAAGTGACGTGAAGTGTGAGTCATTGACAGTAGGAGTTCATAAAGTGAGATCAATATCATCAGTTGGAAAAGAGATAATGTTTTTCAGTTTTCATGGAATCATTTTATCTACCCAAACAATATTTTTTCAGGAACTTCCGTGTTATCTCTGGAGCCCATCAGCAGCAGCAATTTGGACTCAGCATTGATAACGAACAAGCTGTCAACCAGCGACCCAGATAACTTTTCCCGAGAGGCCGCTGATGAATATGAGTCCATCAGGTTCAAGGTAATCACGATTTTTACAACACTTCTCTTTAACTTCACTTCTTGTTTGTTTGTCTGCCTGTCTGTGTGTCTGCTACAAATCTTATAATCAAAATTTAACACACTTCTACTTATCCTATTGATCTGAAATTTTGCACACTTGCGTAAAGATGGAGACAATGCAAGAATCATATGACAAAATAAATTATTTTAAAAATTAATTTTTTTATATTAAAAAAATTGAAATAATTATTTTGTCAGCTACAAATATTATAACTGATATTTGACACACTTTTACCTGTCCAATTTATCTGAAAATTTGCACACTTGTGTGAAGTCGGAGGCAATGCATGAATCAGTTGACAGAATAAATAATTTTTAAAAAATATTTTATATATTGAAAAAATTGAAATATTATTTTTTTAATATTAAAAAATAGAATGAGAAATTCATTTTACGTCTTTAACATTGGAGACACTGGATTCTTTAGAAGTGTTTTCTTTAAAAAGTAATTTTTAAACGTACATTATTTATATTTAATGACTGCTTAGAACATTAGCATATTTCTTCATAGCCTACACTGGTGAATGTGTATGTTTTCTGATTATTATTCTGCACGGATCAATTGCCCTAATTTAGAATATTCAACCACTATATTCCGCACATTCTTACTATGAACGGTGTTCATAGGTGTTTATAACAATGGAAATATTACTAATCTCAGTTCAGAGCTCATCTCACCATGAACAATATACTGTTCTTGCAGCCGCTGCCGAGCAAGAAAGCAAATGCCCACTATGGGATATTTTCCCGCCACCGCGCACGGCAGGGAGAGTACCAACCTTCCCGCACGCGGAAGATCAAGCAGACGATTAGTAAGCGCGATGTGTCCAGCGGCAAGCATGTACACCCTAAACAAAAACTTTATAAGAATCGTCTCTTGAGATATGAAAGTACCAAATGGAAGAGGCGTTATAGGAGGCATTTAGCTTCACATGTGATAGCTCCGAATTGCGACCATTCGATTCTAGGGTTTCGGAGGAGTGGATCATCAAAAAATATATTTAACAATAGCATAGTAATTCCAATTCGTGACTACGGCAAACGAGCTTCTAGAATTCCTAATATCAGATCGGCTTTTCAATTTACGGATCATCAATTTGTAAATTACAACTCAACTCCTGGTCTACACGTGGCGGATTTGTCGGCAACACGTTCCGCTTCTCGCCACAATAGTGACCATGAAGATGAAGTGCAAGATACGTCCAGGTCAAGGAGATCTATTGGCATGGTATCACTATCGCTTTCTGACGATGGCAGCGAGAACAGCCAGCAACGTGAGTATATCTCATGCGTCACATTTATAGAGACAATATGTTACATCGCATTTATTCGCTATATGCATCATAACTTCGAGTAAATGCAGGCGGCGACATAACAGGAAATGTTTTTAGATGAAATTAAGAAGTTTGGACAATGGAACCATGTTTTTGTTGCCTCTACAGTAGCGTCATTAGACTCATTTTAGTGGTTTTCAGCCCACTAAAAAATTCTTAAGACAATCAATATAATTTTATGTTCATTCATAAAACTTATTTTTCTTTGCAAAAAAATGCCAACAAATTCATCATAATATGGTCTGAAAATAAGTTGAAATAAATAATCATACAATCAATATTAACTTAAATATAGTCATAAATTTAAGAAGCTTCGCCCCTCCAATGTCTTCAAAACTTGGTAACGCCCTCTATCACTACAATGATCTAGTAAACCAACAATACGCAAGGTTTTTGTTAACAATTCAATCAATGGGCAATCAAACAAATTCAATCGGCAAGGAAGCCGGGCGGTTAAGCACAGCAGAATTGTAGCAGTGCGTTGCGAGTTCGAGACCTCAAATGCTGTGAATGTTCTGCGATGTTAAGAATCGGCGACAGGCCTACGGCCCAATAAAAGCTGAAACCGCTATTATTATTATTATATTATAATGAAGGCAACGCTGTGATTCTGAACGCCGGCGCCTCTAGCATTTAATAAACTGTGACACATATGTCAGTTATTGCATGTATCCAATCCTGTTAATTAAGTTTCCTTGCAGTTTATATTGTATGTATATTGTACATACAATATACATACCTTGCAGTTTATATTGTGTACATCGCACTAGAGGATAAGTACTATAATTCAATGACTATTGTTAAGCCAAGTTTTACTAAGTTATGTTTTGCTGAATCAAGTTTTTTTTATGGGGAGCATATCGGTCAAATCTATTTTCTATATTCAGGGAAGGATCATCTCCAAACCTGGTACACATATGTAAAATCGAAAATGACGACTATTTTGTTCATGTGAATTTTTCGAAAAAATGAAAGAAAACGTGAAATTCATAGAAACCGGCCAAAAAGGGGGTACTTTAGAAAATTTAATGCATCATAAAATTTACGTGCCACAACATTGACTGACATATCATTCGATTGGCAAAGACAATATCTAGCGATTGTCGAGTCACTTTTTCAATTTTTTTCCTGATTCTATTATTGCTGTAATGATTTTTCTGAAAAATTTCGAATTTTCGAAATTCCCCCCCCCCATTTTGCAATATATAATCCAAACTAAAACGAAAAAAATGGCTTGGCAATCGCTAGATCTTTTCATGACAAATCGAACGGTATATCTTTCATTGCTGTAGCTTCAAAACTCTAGGAGGAGATAGGTTTCCCGTGAGAGCAGTAGGAGGTTTGCGGGAGAGCCGAAAAACCGCCGACTGGCGGCGCGCGCGCTATGTAAAGGCATATAACGTAACTTGGATACCAAAGGTAAGCGTTATTTCACTCTGAAGTCACTCAGCGATGCAGAGAACGACTACATGCACACCTTCCAGCATGACAGCTCGTGGCTGACTGAGGTGCGAGACCACAGACTGCACATTAATAGATCCCGGACGGAATTATTCACATAGGGTTTTGTTAAGGGGCTCCATCCACCCCCCACCCTTCGGGATCTGCCGTGAACGCACAAATCGACGTACCGAGATGGTTTTCGTACCGTTGGATAGGTCAAAATGCCAGCTTTAAGATGAGACTAGAAACCGGAAAAGTCAAAATTCTCGATTTTGACCGATATGCTTCCCTTAAGTTAAGTTATTCCAAGCAAAGTTTTATTGATTAATATTTTATCAAGTTCTACTCAGTAAAGCTCCACTCATTTAAGTTCTACTCAGTTAAATTATGCTAAGTTAAGTTTCAGAGCCATGCCATCCCGTGATCACCATAGTGGAATTCGACGCGACCATTAACCACCTCTACTGCATGAACACAAGCGACGTCAGCCTTGACGAGTGCCTCAACAGCTCCTCTGTTAACAGAACCTACGCCATTCCTCTCTCAAAGTTCATGAGTAACGTCAACCTCACCTTATCATTCACGTGAGTTATTCACAACATATCCTTTCAGAGACCTGTTTCATTAACGTGTTCTATCTTTTATTAGCTTCTGCTTTACATTCACAAAATACCTGTGGTAACCAAAGCATTAATGTAATCATTTATCAGCTGTCACCGTCTGAATTCACCTGAGTTACTACGTTGCAACCTATCAAAATTGATTTATACATTTTTTGAATGAAGCTTCTCACTTTGAATTCGGAGAGGCAGATTAGAGCAAAAAAAGATAGACAGAACAAGTTTGGTACAGAAATTTACTCGCGATAGTTAATTTAAAATTAGCCCTGGAAGCAGTTTACCTTTAATTTGTAAATCAGCATATGTATATACATGTACTCTGAAGGTACTGAACGCGGCATACCTCCATCATATTACTGTTTGGCACCATCGCAGAAGATAGACCTTGTATATTTCAGCTGGGCACGAATATCGTATGATTTATCTTATGGAATGATAAAGACTGGTAAAAACTATTTGGTCCTTTGTTGTTTGATTTATAAGAATTAAAATATCAACAACCATCAATAAAACTTGGAACCCACAAAATGTTATAAATTCACGGTCACACGAGTAGGAAAACTTCTAAAAAGCTTACACTTCAACCGCTTACCTTGGTTTACTCGTGGTTGTGGATGCTGAACGGAAAAAATGTCATTAATGAAATTCGATGGCTCCTAAACCCCACATTCCTCCTTAATAATTTAAACCAACTTCACCTGAATTCCGCTTCTCTTACCAGCAAACTTGAATTCATACTCATGGAATCATGCAATTAGTGATTCAATACTAAAGATCGATTGACAATAACCAACTTGTTTTGTATTTAGCCGAAAATAAAAACATATGTATTAATATATATTTGTATCCTACTATTTTCAGGTTTTCCAGCCCGGAGTGCGAGGCGACACCCTCCTATTGCCCGTCCTACAACGACACTGGCTTTGTCCCCGAGTTGTGCACTTTTCCGTGGGTTCCGCTACCGTATCCTACGGTTACCGTAAGGTCGCCTCTCGAGCTCCTATTGGCTGATGTTGGTCTGTGGCAGCGCGTGTCTTATCCAATCAGGTTGCCGCTACCAAGTGCTCCGGTAATGGACGTAAGTACACACATCATTTATCGTAGAATCGTTGCTCGCTTATTAAACAATAAATTTGTTTCTTATTTGCGACTAAAACTATTAATTACACTATAGATTAAACTGTCTGATAGCTCTGAGATACAGAAGTACATGGTTGAACTATAGTATTAGTTTTAGTTATTAGTTTATTAATTTATTATTTTTATTCATTAGCGATAGTTCAACTATGCCGAAGTAGATGTCGGGTGCGAGTTCTTCAAAAAGAGTAAACTAACCTAAGTTCCTTTATGGTATTTTCCGAAATGATTTATATGCGAAATTAGGTTGTGATTGACATTCAGGCATGAGTTCTTATACTAAGATCCATTTGCCGCTCTCTGAGAGATAATTTTACCTTTTTAAATATTTTTCGCCATCGCACGGTATTTGATTCAAAGAATTTTTTTCGTGCGATAAAAGTATCCTAATAATTGAAAAGTAAATAATTTTTTTTGAATCTCGTGTTCCTTATTTTGAGTTCTTCTGACAGGTGAACCTCTGCAACATGCCTCCTTCACACGTCGGTCTCTCTTTCGTCGAGATCAATTTGTTCTTCTACAGAGTCTGCGACGAATGACGTGACGAATGGATGCTTGAAAAATTAGTGAATATGGAATGAGTGAACGCGTCGGAAGTCGGCCGGAACTGTTTGCCCCTGGCAAATTCATTTCGCTCTAAGAAATTAGTTCCTATGACCATAATCTTTTTTTAATTCATTTATAAGATGTGAAAACCAATTATGAACAAATAGATCTTTGTTTGTTATGCAGACCATCACATCACCACACAACCTTGGTGATTCTTTCACAGGGAAAGCATGAACTATGGCATATAAATGTTGTTTGAAAATAATAGGTTATTTCCGGCACAATTAAACGTATGCCTTGATTCCGTAGCATCCCGTCCTGATGTACGCTTGGTCATAAACAGAAAATATTACACAAAATTTATGCAGCCATTCATCGTCATTCATTTCTGTCACTCTATAATGTTTCTGATTGGTCAGTACCGAAACATTAATTTGCAGTCATGAGTGCTAATGTAAACCGCTTGTTCAACATTTGTCGCGTAATACGACATGGAAGATACGATCAGTTAACGGACAGGTTATTTGAACTAATTTTCACCATAACTATTTATCAAGCGTCGTCTGTGTTGCGACGTTCAGGTCTCTTCAGGAATAAAGTCAGGTATTCAGACTCGTTACGGTGATGTTATTGTGTTGTTTTGGCTCCCCCATTGTTGTTATTTGGTGTATTATAAAGTTGGATCTTGTGAGTACTTTACATCATACGATCTTTGTTTAATTTAAGGCATGAGTATTGAGTAATCAGTATTATTTGATTATCAAAGCCTGCACATCTTACTTTTACTAATACTTTTTCTTATACTCATTTGCCTCATCTTCATCCTTCACTCGTAGTAATGAGTGAGACTTTGTCCAAAAAGCTATGAATTTTCATGTGGGTCATCCTGACCCAGTAAAGCCAAGCAAAAAGCGTACCGTGCCACGTCCACTCCCTGCTCGCCCTGCGGGTAAGAATGTGTATGATTATTCAGACAATAACCAATTCATTTTTCTTGTAGTTATTTATTCTTTATGCCTACACAGTCTGTTTCTCGGCGAGTTATCTGAGCTATCTTGTTAAGGAGTTCATCCTTGTCATGATATTTAGTCCTTGTCATGATTTTTGATATTTAGATTGATTATTTTTCAATCAGAGTCGTTTGAAGCCCGGCTATTTTGTCAGCCATTTGTAGCGACCAAACATTAATAAGATTACATATATAGGCGACTTATTGGTGCCTGCGCTTAGAGGCGATGATATCAAGAGGATTCCATGGTCTGTAATGTTATTCCTACGAGATTTTGAGTCCGTAAATTTAGAGTTGTGATTAGTAAGACTTCTAATTTATTTATTATAATATATGATAGACTTAAGTGAAGTCTTATTTCTTATTAGGGAATATCTGTTCATTACATGATCTGCAATGCTGTAGCCGCGGGAAAACTTCTCAGTTAGATACTAAAATGAATTGTATGTTACCCGCTTTATATTTATTACACAATGCTTATATTTGTTACAGATTTTGTTGTTTAATTTTATACAAGTCTCGTTCCCATAGGCACAAAACTATCATACTTTATTACAACTGCTTACAAGTCATAAAGGTTTCCAGGGCACCTTTCGATAATTATAATGTTTCATGTTCGCATACCAGTGATTATAATTTATTACAGGCAACGTACAAATATTTCAGTTTTTATTCATGCTCGCTCGCTAATCATCTGAATTGGTAAAATCCCCGCTATCATTATAATTTTTCAGGTACAGCCTTTAATCATTATGTTAAATAATAGCGGGTTTGCTAGACGTTACTCGGGCTTTGTTATTGCCAGCCTTGAATATTCGTTACTAATTATAAAGCTTATATATTCTGCCTTAATAAAACCCATCAAGACCAAGATTTTACATATGGAAGATATGACTTCCATTTTACTCTCGGTTCAAAGTATAGAAAAAATATCTTGCGTTTTTAAAAAGAAATGTACATTACCCAATTACAAAATACAATTTCAATTTTTAATTTAAACCTTTTCTACTCCCTTTCCTCCAGTCATTTCCTCCCATTCCTCCAATCCTTCTTTCTTAATTCTCTTTTTCACAACACTTCTCTTTAACTTCACTTCTTGTTGTTTGTCTGTCTGTCTGTCTGTTACAAATCTTATAATCGATATTTAACACACTTCTACCTGTCCAATCGATCTGAAAATTTTCACACTTGCATAAAGTTGAAGACAATGCATGAATCAATTGACGAAATAAATGATTTCAAAAATTGATTTTTTTTTTCAATATTAAAAAAATTAAAAATAATTTTGTCAGCTACAAATCTTCTTATCAATTTTTGACACACTTCTACCTGTCCAATCGATTTGAAATTTTGCACACTTGCGTAAAGTTGGAGACGATGCATGAATCAGTTGACAGAATAAATAATGTATAAATTAAAAAAATTCATTAAAAAAAATTTAACAATAATTTCGTCTGCTACAGATCTTATAATCCATATATGATACAATTTGACCTGTCCGATCGATCTGAAATTTTTCACAATTGCATAAAGTCAGAGACAATGCATGAATCAGTTGACAGAATAAGTAATGTATAAATTAAAAAAAAATTCATTAAAAAAAATTAACAATAATTTCGTCTGCTACAGATCTTATTATCCATATATGACACAATTTGACCTGTTCAATCGATCTGAAATTTTTCACAATTGCATAAAGTCAGAGACAATGCATGAATCAGTTGACAGAATAAATAATTTTGAAAATTTACAAGATTTTGATATTAAAAAACAAATTTGAAAAATAATTTTTTTTTGTAATTTTGCAAAATTCTCATAATTTTGAATGAACTATGAGATTTTCATCTTATGCAAAGAAAATTTGTCTTAATAGAATTCATCAAATAGTCATCAGTCTGCTTACTGCGATATAATAGAAAATTATATGGAACTTAACAAATAGATTTTGAACCATTCATGCTAATAATTTAAATACCTACTCAATATTACACACTCAAATACGACTTATCACCCTTGAGAGATTTTCTGTGCGTATAGAAGATAACACACATTGCACGAATATAAGCTGCAAAGCTGTGAAAAATTGTTTTGATGAAAGTGAAAGAGCAGTTGTATATTCCCGATGGCCTACAGCATGCAAACTCCCAAGATTCATTTCTTATATACATAGACAATTTTCAATGATCTGGAAAAGTCACCCAGGAAAATATTGTATGATAAAACCAAATGCATCGGTTTCATTGCCAAAACTATTTACCTAGGTAGGCTTTGCAATAATTTCCACGATTTTTACCTTGTGAATAATTTTCTGGACATTCTATTAGAAAAAGAAGTGGAATTTATCTAGAAAGACGAGTAAACTACAATGCCACTGACCCCGGTGCATTCAACTTCAGTGCATTTAACCACAGGGTGGCCCAGTGGTTAAAGTTCAGAGTACCAAGATTGACGCACTAGAGAGGCGCGGGTTCGATCCCAGCTCTGTGCGCCAGTTTCTGGTCAGAATCGGCAAGGAGGCCGGGCGGTTAAGCATAGCGGAATCGTAGCAGTGAGTTGCGAGTTCGAGACCTCAAAATTCTGTGAATGTTCTGCGATATTAAGAATCGGCGACAGGCCTACGGCCTACTAAACGCTGAAACCGCTATTATTATTATTATTATTTATTATTTTTTACATCAGATCATTAAGCTTCAACGCTCTGACCACACTTAAACCTTCAAATAATCTGACCAAATTCGAAACCTCCGAATTATCCAGCCAACAATTCGAGTGATTCATGAAATCCCTCATTTTTTCCTATATGACTACGGCTAACAACAAATTGAGACACAAACGACCGGAGTTAATTTTTTTACTGCATATATGAATTTTGTGGGACTGCAAAAATTCGAAGCTTATATTATAAGTCAATAAGTATCAATCAAGCTGAATGAAGAATGACAATTAACCATTACTGAAGAGGGTCAAGTGTATTACTGAAGGATTGTAATGGGATAGACTCCAGTTATAGAGAATATTTATTATTCGAAATCATTAGAGTAATAACTTATTAGGATTTTTTTAATACTCAGTTATTCAGATTATTTTCACTCATAGCAAATTGTTTAATTCAGGATTATCACGCTCATATTTTTGTAGAATGTGAACTTTGCGTTTTGTGGGGTTCTGCACCTGTGTGCGATAGTCCTCGCGTCGTTTATAGTTTTTCAAAAAAAGGAGAGATACGAGCGAGTCAGCGGGAGAAGTCAGATAGCATCGAGAAAGGCAGAAGAGATCATCAGACGTGAGAGGTTGGAAGGGAAGTTGTGCCAATTTTTCCCATCTCGAATTGTGAAGCCCGTTCATTTATGGATACTATCCGATTGACGTCCTGAATATTTAAAAATGATAATCGTCAACATCCACGTCCACCTCATGCCAACTGGTTGGTGCAGTAATAATGTTGCATTGCGCATAACATCGTTCTATTATATCTCTAAATTTGTTTGTTATCTGCAACCCGTCAGCAAGAAAATCCTGAACCCAGTCGGCCAAAGAATCAGTAGTGCTAGAATTGAAAATACTACAGTTATCAATAGTACCAGTGAACAGTTTTCCATCAGACAAGTTAGGAAGGGATTCCCTGGCATTCCCTGGACTTTAACCGGCCGGAGACGGCGTGAAGACGTAACATGTACGTCATTGAACGTCGGTACGTTATTCGCCGAAAGTGTTTTTAGGAGTATAATGATCTTGTATTAGGGTTCAAAAGTACAATTCAGGTTAGCCGGTTTATTTATCTTTACGGAAAATGATCCGTGCAAATTAGAATGTGTTTTTTGCCAAGTTCTTTTTCCATTAAAATATTACCTTCAAGTTCTTTCATTGTGCACCTTACATTACAAGCTTAACTGCAACGCAATGTACAGTAGACTTTCGATCGCAGTCAGTACATGTTAGTGGTTCCCCGCTACAGGATGACAAGCTCATTTTAGACGACAAATAATGAAAAGAAATGTCATTAAGACATAAACCAAACGGAGCTCATGATATACAATAGCCAGGGTCTGAAGTTGTATTATATAAAAAACATTTATTTCCTAATATAGTGGAAGAAATGAAGTTTACCAACCTACAAAGAATTTTGGCTTCTTCTAAATTTTCAGATACTTATTGTTGAAAAATTACTTAATAAGAACTAGATATGAATCAAATGTGCTATCTAACAACAATAACAACTACCATGCAAATACGCGACATATCTTTACCCAAAAATAATTTTAAAAAAATACTTATTTACTTACTTATCAAAATAAACTTGACAGTAATGAGATGACTCAGAGTGATGAACGAGGGAAGGTAATTGGCCAGCAACAAGGTCCAGATTATTTGTTGAGCATGGAATATTCCGTTTAAAGTTTACTCATAAGTTTAAAAGTCTACTCTTAGTTAATTTATATGTTCATACTATATCTCCAAGTCCCTGTTTGCAAAGCTTTCAAACAATTCAATTTACAAAATTTTAAAACATTAGATTAGAAATCTTCACTTTCCATGGAACATTTAAATTGATCAATTTTTGATTGGAAGCGCCTTTTAAATTATTGTTATATACACCTTCATATACATCTTTGCCCTAAATAAGTAATTGCACTTTGTTAAATTTTGAATAGGGATATCCCAAGCAACCGTCGTGCACCGTTTTATTGCGTCTCATAATAATGGAATGTATTTCTGTTTAATCAAAATATCTGTTGCATCAAATAATTCAATACCTTATGGAAACTATCGCTTAGGCCTTAGCTATTCAAAACTCGGTTGACCTGAAACAATTGGTTGAAAGTTTCATCTTTTTATTCAGGTAGTTTGCTAATAGTGGACAGTCCAGCGGGTGGGTTTTATTTCGATCGACAGATTTAATTGTCTATGAAAATCAGAAATAAATTTCTTACTAATCGCTTCTCAATATTTGGCGGCCAAGAGGACACTGGACTCTATAAAGCCGAGTTTTATTATGCTGCAAATTTCCTACTTGCATTTAGCGACGAAGATTAAGTTTGACTAGCTTGGATTTGGGAACAAATTTTTGGTAGGCATCAGTTTTTCAGATCAGCTGCTTGATCTCGACACGAGCACTGGTTCCCATGTTTAGTTGTTTTTTTACTAAACGCCATGACGCCAGGGTAAGTAGTGGCATGCATTAGTGTTAGGACAACAAATTCTTTAATATCGTGAAATTTACAAACAAATGAACCGTTTTGTCCTTTTTATAGGGTTGTATGGTGTCTGTTTAGGATCACACACTTACTCCCTAATTAATTCGCCCTCCCAGCTCCGGTTTTCTAGCTCTGTATACATCCAATTTGTAACTTCTTTTCGTATGCATGTTATCTCTCTAAATATAATTAATTTCGTATGTGCCTTAGGTTTGGAATCCGGTCCACCCTAAAGCTTCGCTTTTTAGCCAATAGGGAAGCGTTTTACAAATAGCGTTGGATTATTGTAGTCGTGGCAAGGGTTACAATTTAAACTTTATAGGTCATGTTGCGGCCATAGAAACATATAATAGGTCGTGTGTTCCACGCTGTCTCCAACAAGAACCCTAGACCTTCCTCTAGTTTTGTTAAAGCTGATTACTTCCGAGTACGTGTTGTAGAAATATCATAAGCTAATAAATATTTTCATCATTTGCCTTTGAACTCTAGCATTTCAATTCTATTTAGAGAAAGATTTCACAGGCGATGGTATTTCAACCCTCCAGCGGTAGTTCAGACTCGCCCACGTCTATTATATTTGAGTTGGTATTTGCCCATTTCCCTCCGTGTGAGCAAATGAAAAGAATCTTTTTTCAGTGGGAACGTATTTAGACGGGAGCGCAGCTGTGCACCACCAATTTTGTGCACCAATAAGCCCTGAATCAAACTCCTTGGATCTCTCCGGACATCCACCAATCAGCCGTGAATCACTCGGCTTTGTCCGCCTCCGGCCTTGCATAGAAGCTGCCGTGCACCACCAGGCCGCGGATCGAATATGACTTCCGGGCATCGTTGAATTACGTAATTTTACGTTCACCGCATCTAAGGTTAGGTTTCAGATAGCATAGTTCTGTTCCAAAATTTATCGTCCTTCGACAAGTGGCCGTTCGACCGAGGGCTGGTTCGACGCACTGCCTAGATACGGACGGCTTGAAGTGTTGAAGGCTACGTTACGGAAGGCAGGAATCATGATGGTCCATTACATCCAGGGCAGTGGTGGTCTTCGGCAGGCGACCCTAAATTATTTAGACATTCTCGATAGTGGGCGTTGACATATTGCCAGCAAATCAGTTGTGTTAAAGCGAATGTTCACGATTGTTCATTATAACGTTTCGATTTTTTATTGTGTTGTAATGAATTGGAAAAATAGTGTCACTATATTCACCCATATCTAAGCCTCAATTTGGGTTATTGTGCGACACGTTTGTTAAAAGTTTTCGAAAACCGTGTCGCGGTATTTTTGTTCTAAACATTAAGCATACTTTAGAGTTTAGACAATAGCGCGACATTTTTGGCATATTGTGCGACCCATTTTCAAACACCCAGGATATTTAAATTGTGCGATATGTTCTGCAAGAATATTTAATTCAATAAATGATATTCCATTTCAGTCCTGGAACATTTCTAATTCATTGAAAGAGTCCTAACCGTAGTAATTTTTATCCGATTTTAAATTGTATATTATATTCCTAAACCTAATGCAACTAAATAACGCGCTGCAAATGTTGAATATTTTTGGTAATTTTGAAAGAGTTGAATTTTCATTTGATGAGAAATTGTGAATGGGAGCAGATGCTTGCACAGCTATTCATTCACTGGCAAGTAATTATATCAGTTGAAAAACATCATAATATTTATTGAAGGAAGATAAAAACTCTTAGCACGAGGAGTGAAGGCGAGTTCAGTTAGTCTTGTTCCGAGTCAGTGGGTTTTCCTCCATTGAGTGAGCGGATTAGGGCACGGCACGAAAGAGACAGAAAAGAAGCCTTAAAATCTGTCACGTAAAATATAAATCGTGAGCTTTTACTGTCATACATGGTTCAAGCTGGCTACATTTATATGACTAATGATATATTACACTGCCATGCTAGAATCAGCTCTAGTTATTTATAATTTCTGTAATCTCTAATAAAGTTTAGTAAAATTCATCGAAATAAACATGTTTAAGTACCTTTGCTACCTGAATAAGCACACATTTTTATGACTTACGTTCAAATATTTCATGGTGGAGCTTTTGCAGTTCGGGTAAGCCTGTGAGAAGTTGGTATCAGTGCTGCATTTGTTCCTCAGTGAAATATTCTGGAAAGCCACATCGTTCAAGGTGTTGTCGGATTTCAGCTGTTGAGGAAAGGAAAACACTTCTAGAGCGAGAATAAAGTGAGCAGTAAAGATTTCTTTCTTATGTTACTTATGCATGCCTTGAATCATACAATGCCTTCAAAAAAGGAATGCTGCATAGAATGCCTGGTTGTTCATCGGAAGTGGACATCACTCGCATCACTCATGTAAGTGGTTATCACCCACACTCATGTAAGTAGACATCACTCAATGATGTAATTTTTCTGGGTATTTTCAAGAAAAAAAACAAAGATAAATAATTCTTGCGAACAAACTTGAGGAGGTTTAACTTAAAAAGGCTATTACTCCTCAGATCACGAAACCGGATCAAACTTCAAAGAAACGAGAAAAGTCGAGTTGATTTCATTACAAATGTAATTGTATTTAATATCCTGATTATTTTTCATGCAGTTGCTGCTCTAAATATTTACATGATCATAGGCTCTGTGAAAATAGCGAAACGGCCGACGTTTGACCCGCCTAAATAACTTTTGATAGGCACTGTAACAAGCATGTATCATATTCCTTTTCATTTCGCTGATGCCTATAAGAAATGTACGTTGGAAAAATGCTAATGAAAATACTTTAGCTGTTTATTCAATGATGAAAATCCGGGATTGAACCTTATGCTACCTTGAGAAGAACGTTAGATATATTTTAAAACGAGCCTAAGTGAGATATCATTAATCTCAGGGATATTGCTCAATTTACTGCACGGTGTGCTCAGTTTACCTGTAAACTCAAATACTTACCAACCCTTTTTTTTTCAACGCGCACAGCCAGCCATTGAACAACAGTGGATCACAATTTGCAGCATCGTACTGAGTTGAAAAGACGTAGCAACGTAACTCTGTTGGAGAGGAAAGAAGACGGGAATCTTTAGTGTTCGCATCATATATCCAGTGATGAAAATGTCTTAGGCTGAATCTCAATTAAGACAAAACTGACAAACATAGATCAAAGTTAGTGTAGTATTGAGGGCAAGAAATCATGAGCTTAGCTGATGCCAATCGATTCATCATTCGAAGCTGCCTACCAGTAATTTAAATATCTCCATCAGCACACATTTAGAAATATTCATAAAATGGAATTAAGTTAACCTAATCGTCGAGGAAACTAAAATTTTATATCGAGATAACCAATTCTAAATTAATTCTCTTTAACTGGCAAGAAGCGCCCATGGACAATGAAAATAATTGTTTAGTGATAAAATCTCATGGCGAAAAAAATCCAAATTAGATAGAATCTCGAACGATTCATAAGAAACTAAAATAAAATCTACTGATTGAGAATTATAGTAGTATAAGATTTTCGTTAAGAAAATTAAATGGACATATAAAGATTTGAAATTCAATAAATTTTCAACAAACTACCAGCCGAGATGGTTCGTTCACATGCTTATTGCGTGAAAATGAATGTTGAGAACAAACTGATTGAGAGCAAACTAATGCACAATGACTCTCTTCACACTTACTTGAAAATTTGTCCGTATCCGTTTTATACTGCAAAGAGCATTTTTCATCTTCCATATTAATATGACCGTCGACGTACATTACTGAGAGTCTGTACCCCAATTGAATGTGACAAGAAGATTCTCTGTAAAAATTACAATGTTTGCGTAAAAATTGAAAAGTGCATTCATATTCACAAATAAAGTAATGCGGCAGACATTTGAAATATAAATAATCGAAAAACAACATGATATGATGCTTCAAAACAACGCCCTGAAAACAGCTGTTGACTCCGAAATTTTATCACTAGGATTTTGGGAAATGACGAATCTAACTTCAATGTTGTCATGTTAAATGTTATGATATTCACGAGTTGTTAAATAATATAATTAGATTAAATAATAATTTAGAAGGATTACATTACCGTTTATCATCGTGGATAACACAGATTTCATTTTTCTAAAAAATCACCATACAATCATAGTAATTCATTCGAATCATTAATTTGAATCAAATTAAATGCTATGCAAATCACGACAATATAAAGAATAACAATCGCGTTCTCAAATCTTGTCAATATTATATGGTCGATTGGCTTGAAATAAAAGCACTTACGCCGTCGCCGCGGACGAGACAGCGGCGGCGGCGATCAGAAGCATCAGAGTACTAAAACAAAGCTTAATATAAAGGAAAAGCTGGAGAGGTGACGGAATTACCTACGATGTCGGAATATACCGCGTTTACCCTACATCTGTTAATATATTAGGAATCCTTTAAGTATACTTGTATTCACTGATTTCAAGTGGTAAATAAATTAATAGATGATTAAGTTGAGAAATGGATTTAGACACATAAAAACTAATTCCGTCATAACTTGAATTGGACACACACAGATCGTTCCAAGCTATGTACAAAAATTAAAATTTGCTTAATTAAAAGCGTAATTAAGTAGTGTTCAATATTCATTAGTGTTCTAATTCAAAGCCATGTTGTATTCCAATACAGCTCACACAGCGAACGGAATTCGAACACGTGCATGACGGCATCACGTATCAGTAGAATTTGAAGTGCGGACGGAATACGCCTCACCACGTGCCAAATATTGCCACACACAGTGTCGGAATATAGGGATTGGTAGGTTTGCATTCTAAAGGCTTTTAAATAAATATGGCATTCTTTTGTGACGTTTCATCATTGCTGGTGCGTAGTACGGTGTTTTGCGGGTCACATAAAGCAAACAAAACTTGAGTAATGCATACGGTTATTTTTTTATAGTTTTTCATTTCTCGATGCGTCCTTAATGTGTCGGAATATACCGCGTTTACCCTACACGAAATTTTTCTTTATAATTAAAATTCAGTTTATGCAAATGAAAAATTAGACACATAAAATTTAATTTAATTAAATTTAATCAAGTTGCCAAAATAAATAAATACTGTATATATATTGATACTTCCAAATTTTGAAGGAAATGCGGAAGCCGGAAAGAGCGTCAATTCAATGGTCCAAGTCAAATCCTTCATTTAAATGCTCATATTTCAATTTGTGGACTTTACAGTTGGTGATGCTATAGATAGAACGATGGTCAGATAATTAGTGATTGACTGAGGTATTATATATATAATTAAGGATGCCTAAAAAACAAACAGGAAGCCGTGGTGAGGCTTTTTGTGACGCAATTTCAAGTGATCATATATGGTAACTTACCCATGAAAGGGTTAATATTAATTGAACCACTGTAAGTGAATGATTCACTTACAGTGAATCACAAAATACAAATGATATGTACGATGTCCAAGAATTTTAGAATAAATCAATTTAATGATATGAATAAAATTATTTTTTGGTATTACAACATGGGTACCGGTGCTTGGTGTTGGTGCTGCCACATATTTTGCTTCTACAACAAGTAACAAATTATTTAATACCCCCATTAAGTTATGCATCAGTAATAATTTACTTCAAAGGAGCAAGCTGCTCCTGAGCAAGCCTTCCTCATTCATAAACAGAAGCTGCTCCTGCTATGACAAGGTAACCTAATAGCTAACTCCTATATATACTGAAGTTAATCATAAAATCAGCTGCATTTTATTGAAAAAATTTGTCCGTGCTGGCGTGCTTGCAAGTTGGTGCTACTTGGTGGTCATCATACGCGTCATCAGCCCATAATTCTATGCGGCAGGTGCCGGTGACATTTGGTCTACAGTATCTTGTTGAACTTGAAGTACAAAGTACATGAAAAATAGAGAATTTGCGTTGCACAAGGAATTCATCTAGTCCACCGAGCTAGGAGAAAATAGTGCATGGCCAGTGCCAAATTGATTCTTTTTTAAGAAAGTGTTCATGAATGCCACACTCAGGATGATGTATGTTTTTGGGGGATTTTCCCGCGCATAATGAGTTTTTGGAAGTCATAGGTCTGCGCAGTTTGCGCAAAATTATTTAAATATTTTCTCTTTGCGCAGATGTTTGCGCAATCCCAGCCATCAATTCTATGCTGTGCAAGAGCAGTTTGTTGAGGAACAGACAAAATACTCATTACAGTATGCCTTTAATTAGCCTTCAATACTATATAATTTTTCTTGACATGGAAATTTGGTGAATGAGAAATCTAGAACTTTATTTTAGGAGAAATTTTCTCCAAGCATATAGTCAGATGGGGTAAGACAGGACCGAAATCACTAACAGGAATGGAGCATCTATACCATGAAGAACTAAAAAATCCTAAACTTATCATAAGGTGTGGTTATGCAATGGGCTTCAAAGCTACAACTCAGACTTTTTGCATACAACACAGTTTTCTGTACAGATTTATATGGCAACACTGCCTGTTAACATTCAGTGTCTTTAATAGCCGCAGTTTAAGATTACTGTACGTTTTGTATCCGGTAAGCAGATAGTCAAAAGTAACCCGGACATGTCTTGTATTTTATTATTGTTGGTTCGACTTGCATAGTTTTTATAAACTTTATTGACCAACAAAATCTAACTTTTTAATAGAGAGATTTCATGTTTATTAAACTACAAGGAATGATCTTTTTCCATTCTAGCCCTGTTGAAATGTTTTTTTTTTTTGGGCAAAGCCTGCTTCTAGATCATTAATGTTTTTATATACATCCTCGCATTGTTAGGGACGCTCACCACTTCCATCAGATCTTAAAATGTAAAAGTTTAATAGATACAAGTTTGTATGAATAATGCCATTCAATATCGTTTGCTACATTACATTGAGGGTGAAACATGGGAATGGCAATGATTAGTTTATCTGAAGCAACCTTTACAAAATTATCGTCAAACAAGCAAACAGATGTGTTCTCAACCGGAACTAGACCACCGCTGCAGAGTATTTTATGTAGCTAATGAATTTCACAAACTTTGCTAGAAAAGAGAATGTTGAATTATAGAAAAAATGTGGGATAATTCAATGAAGGGTGGTGGCAGAACTGCAATCTTGATACTCTACTGCGATTCGTGCTATGATAACATATGTAACAAATTTCATATTATAGATATAATTTTTTCACATTCAAAGTATACATGACGTATCATAACGCAACCAGATTTGGAAACCATAATTGCTCAAATGAGGCAAAAATTAACGACAGACCATTGACTTATCTTACAGAAGATATCAATGTTTTACAACCAATAACACCGTCACTATTGATTAATGGTCATCAAATCGGAAATTCCAGACCCATCGACATTGAAGATATTCACGACCCATCCCTGAATGAAAAGACCATCCTTCTCAAATGTTTAACTTTCAATCAGTTGGACTATCCGACTTCACTTCGTGAAAGATCTCAGTCCATCAAGGTAACTTCTAGTAATACTGTTGAGATAGGAGATATATTCCATCAAGGTAACTTCTAGTAATACTGTTGAGATAGGAGATATATTGTACAAATTCATAGCAATCACCTTTGTGTACTGGGGAAATTAGGAAAAGTAATTCCTTTGATTGTTGGTAACGAAAACCTTATTCGTTCTGTAGAATTAGTTACAGACTCTGAAAGAGAATTTTGCGGAGATCAATTTTTTCTTGAATATTTTGTATCACATAGTCTAATTACACTCTGTAATTATGTCTTATTGACTTAATTTATATAGTCCATTTGCACGCGTTGTTATTAGGTATTGATCGAGTCTATTTTGCCGGCCGGGAGGATGTCAGGAAAGTAGTCCTGATGTTGACATACAGGTTCGTACCCTAATTGCCGCAACCAGTCAATCACTAGAAGGCACTGATGGCACATCTCACGCGATGTTGCGTTTTTTAGTTCTGTTATTCATGTCCGCTCGAATTGTGATCTATGAAAGAATCTTCCTACCAGGGTTGACTTGTTAGCAATCTAGTCAACTCATATCCAACCAGAACACAATGTGGATAATACGTTCGCATGTACGGTGTGTGATAGCGCTGTGGTGCATCATTATTTACATTATTTTAGCCTTTTAGGAGTGCTGTGCACGGCAAATTTTTTTTACCGGCATAATATGGCACACTGCGCAGGTTAATTAAGTGACAATATATATTCCAGCACACCTGGCACATCTTCCTGACCATGGCATGGATGCTGTATAAAATTTTGAAATTAAAAATGAAATCTCACCACAACCTGAATCTACAGGTTCAAGATTACAGAAATCTGGATTACTTTTTCTTCAAATTTTAAGATTTTTTGATGATTCCATGAGCCATTTCTTGAAAGAAATTAATTTGGCACCCGACACGCACTATTTCAGTCATTTCATTTTACACACACTAATTGCACGCTCAGTACTAGGTAGGACTACCGATAGATAAATCAGGGCTCCCCCAATCGAGTAGCGCATAATTACATCTTACACTCGTATGATGCAAGAACTCGCCTAAAACATTTGTCCGACAATAATTAAGAAACATTGACTAAATTTAATGTAATGAAAAAATAATGTGTATGAAGTGTTGTTCCGGAGAGAATCATCTGATATAAGGATCACAATGAAATAGAACAAGGATTTTTCCATGAAAGTCCACAAAATTTTAACTCTAAACTCTCACCAAATATTTCATTCTTATCCTAACGTATAGGGGCTTCAGCCCTCAGCCGAGGCATAAGTGGGGTCAAAAGTATGATGTACAATTAATTTTTGGGTCTTTATTTTTTCCATTGTAGAATTGCTGATTAGAATAAAGCAAAAGGTATGACGTGTTCAGCTCCGTCCCTGTTGGTACAAGTGCATGTTGGTACAAGTGCATGTTGATACAAGTGCAGAAAGCTTGCCTTAGTCAACACCAATCGACCAATCACTGCAGTCGACCAATCTTGAGGTATGATATATGTCTTTGATCAGGGGGGAACTAAAAGACGTGTGCTCAGCTGTGTCTCAGCAGAGCAACGTTCATTTTACGAGCCTCAGGCGTGTTGGTACAAGTGCAGAAAGCTAACAAATAAAAAAGTCAATCAATCTTGAGGTTTGATGAATGACTTTAATGATGCCAGGATTTTATACGATGACTTGAAGTATGATCATTAGGGAGAGCTGCTTTCAGCTTTGTTTTGTAATGATGTTTGTTAGAAAATATAATAATGTGGTGGCTGTTTTCAAGGTGAAGTTGGTTCTGCAAAGAATCTAAAAGCCTAAAAGACGTGTGCTTAGCTGCGTCTCAGCAGAGCGATGTTCATTTTATGAGCCTCAGGTGTCTTGGTACAAGTGTAGAAAGCTAACAAATGACAGAAGTCCATCAATCTTTAGGTTTGATGAATGACTACTTTAAAGAGTCGGGATTTAACAAGGTCATTTGAAGAATGATCATTAGGGAGAGGGAGCTGCTCTGTTTTGCAATGAAGTTTGTTTGAATATATTATGATCAAGATCATAAATCATAATAGTGTGGACTGTGGTGGCTGTTCTCAAGGTGAAGTTGGTTCTGCAAAGAACTTGAGAGAATAGCTATAATGCTGTGTCATAACAAGAAGCATCAAGAAAACCTTGACTTTGTTATTTGAAAGTTGTGATAAATCCAGATATATATTTTTTGAATTCTTGTGATTTTCCGATCCAAGTTGGAATGGTGTCTGCTTTCTGAGTTGGGTACCAGTAATTGATTGATGAAATATTATTGGCTAGAATTGTTATTTCCTTGTTTTGGCTTTATGTAAGGATGTACAATAAGGAATGTAGAATAAGTTCTAGAAGGCACTGAATGGGAGGCGACAACAATAGGGATCGACCTCAACATGTCAGTTAGAAGCCAGTAGTGTTTTACAGTTGGCAACCAATGTAACGGATTTTCAACTTGCTGTAGCGCATCTTATTGACTTTAGCATAGCTGACAAGCACTGCCTTTATTGGTGAGTTCCACAACTAAATTATACTGCAAACATAGACTAGGCACATAGTAGTAAATTAAAACTCAGAAAATGAATTGTGTGCTCACTGCAATGCTGTGATGGGTAACTTGGTAAGCTCATTCATTTTGTATGGCATTACTTTGGAAAAGCAGTAAACTGAATTTTCATGGCCAAGGGAGAATTTCAATATATGTAATGAATAATGTAAATAAAATTTGATGCTAGTTTGTTGCAGTAGTTACAGTTACAGTACCAGGATTAGAGCAGCAAGATGCAGGTTTGATCCTAGCTACCTGCAACAGTTCTGGTCAGAATCAGCAAGGAGGCAGGGCAGTTGCGCTCAGCACAATAGCTTGAATAGGACCAGTCACCAGTGTGGTGCAGTTAAAGACCACATCAAGCTGTGAATGTTCTGCAGTCTGCACTGTTAAGAATCAAAGAAAGGTCTAATGTCCTAATGAATACTGAGAGTATTCAGTCGCTATTAACCCTTTCATGGGTAAGTTACCATATATGATCACTTGAAATTGTGTCACAAAAAGCCTCACCACGGCTTCCTGTTTGTTTTTGAGGCATCCTTATAATGCCTCAGTCAATCCCTATATCTGACCATCCTTCTATCTATAGCACCACCAGCTGCAAAGTCCACAAATTGAAATATGAGCATTTAAATGAAGGTTTTGACTCGGACAATGGAACTGACGCTCTTTCTGCATTTTCTTCAAAAGGTGGAAGTATCAATGTATATATTTATTTATTTTGGCAACTTGATTAAATTTAATTAAATTAAATTTTTATGTTTCTAATTTTTCATTTGCATAAACTGAATTTTAATTATAAGAAAAATTTTGTGTACTGATTGCATTTATTGAATTCTTCAAGTGCAATTTAAACCTTCAATAGGCAAAATTAACAAAAATTCATAGAAATAAATATATTGTATAATACTTCATACTTTCTTGAAATGGTTTCTGGAATTTTAATTTCTGGATATTTCAATGCTTGCCCGCTAAAGGGTTAAGATATTTGGAAATTCTGATACTGTCCACTGTGGTCAATTACATTTGGGGTTCCCAGTTATGTCAGGATGTGGAAAATTTCCTAATATGTAAGCTCTCTCAGCCTCCCAAGGATCTAATAATTTAAATAGTTTATTTAGTCACAATGATCACCATGTATATGCCAGAAGTTGATGCCATGATAGAAAATTATACTGGCATTGATGAGACTGTTTATGATTTATGGCTCAAAGGACTGTCAGGTAAGATAAAAATTTGTCATATGTTCTTCAACTTCAAATTGTATATGTACAAGTTTTGTTCTAATAATAACATTTGTGTTGTCTGTAAATGTGTGCATTTTCAGGCAATATAAAAAATGCAGCTAACTTTTAGATATTTAGAGGTTCTCAAATTTTAACTTGTCATTTTCAATTGATCAGTATAATACTTTATGTACCTACACTCAGAGATCCTCCCTATTCATTTGCCATGGATGTTGTGAAAGACTAATTAGGTCATTAAATATATGAGCATCTTTACGGCTGTTCATCAGCATCTCTCAGAATTCAGCACAAAGCTTCTGATTGCATTTTTTCTCAGACAATAATGTATAAATTATCTGGTTGACAGTTGTTGAGCAAAACAAGCAAAATCAATCTATATGGATTATGGTTAACAATTCATATGGCTCTCAATTCCAATTAATTCTTGTGGACCATAACTCAGGATTTGCGGACTTGCGATTCTAATTGCAATCTAATTCATTGTTTTGTTATGCACTGACCTATTGCACATAATAATTGCAGTGTCCTCAGATCTTGTGGGCACTGACAATTGCATATCAATCCAAGGGATAATTTGCTTGTTGACTGTATATAACTGAATAGTATATTAGTAAGCATGAATAATTTTTAAACTAATGATGAATTATGATGAGGCAATTCATTTCAACTTTAATTTATTAAATAGCATTCCATTAGAAATTTTTTAATCTTTTAAGATTAGTAAATTAAAAAATATATGTTTTAATATTTTTCTTAGGCCTGGAAAAATGAATTAGGTACGGTAAGTATTGATTTTTATTTACATCAATATTCCACACATTTTTTTCCTGATATTTATATAGTGTACAAATTTATTTTATTTATGGTACATAAATGTTCCTCACAGTTGTGTCCTGATATTCATATAGTGTACACATTTATTTATTTATATAAATGTTCCACACAGTTGTGTTGCTATTTATTTAGTGTACGTGCAATTTTACTTTATTTATGTACGTAAATGTTCCGCACATTTGTGTCCTGATATTCATATAGTGGACAAAATAATCTATTGTTCCTGGTCTTTGATTTATGGGGACATAGTCAGTATTACCTCTATAAACCCTGTTGTCTTTGTGACAACACTCAACAAAATGAATCATCTTGGGTTACTTTCAGAGAAAAGATTTTATCATAATTTCTCATTAATTTGTTATCAATTTTAAATTCCTTAAATTTTAAAATGATTGCTGGCCTTTTGGCTATTGCTATGAAATTGATTTAGCAATTTTAGTTCTATTATGTAGTACCTACGTATGTTATGAATTTTTTTATTGCTCCAACATTTACAAGAGATTGAGATACTTGTGATAGTACATGACAAAGAAATATTGTCTAGCATTTACAAATGTGTAGAGATAATTGTTCAGGTAAATGTGATGGTCTGGCCCAGTTTTGATTGTCAGGGACATAATAATCACATTAATTCTGACTACTAATTCAATGAAAGCAAATAACGGATAATGGGCAATGTGGCTAATAAACATGTTTTAATGGTACTCTCATCTACAGAAGAAGTTTATTATTGCTTATTTCTTTCAGTTATCATTAACGAATGAATGAAATGGTTTTAAGGTATTAATGTGCTAATGAATAATTAAATACTTGTGAATTAATAATAATTATGCCTAATATCAGAGGAGTAATGCTGCTTACAGTAATTAAAATGAGCAATGAAAGGGCTATTAAAGCTGTATTAGGATGAAAAAATCATTTGTGAACTGTTTTACAGTTCACCTGATCCTGCTCCCCACCTGTTATGGAGTTCAGCTCCAGACTGATCATCACAGTTGAATATTGTATGTACAGGGTATCCCCCCAAAAAACGATGCCCAACTTTGAATGGCTGTAACTCAAAAAGTAATAGAGTTAAAAAAATTTGGATAGTCAGGATTTGTTCCCTATGTTTTTCTCCATCTCTCCACCAAAAATCAGACAGATCGATGTAGCCATAAGCATTTGATAGAACTTTCAGTGACATGCGCTAAAATCGTGCTTGCGCTAAGTTTTAGTAAGATCATTTTGCATAATCATTACGTTGTCTTGACATGCTTTCTTTTTGCTGTTTTTTTTTTGTATCTTTGGTGAGACAAAAACATGGCAATCTTTGGTGAGAGACAATCTTTGGTGAGAGACAATCATGACAATCTTTGGTGAGACACAATCATGGCAATATTTGGTGAGACACAATCATGACAATTTTTGGTGAGAGGCAATCACAACAATCTTTGGTGAGGCACAATCATGGCAATCTTTGGTGAGAGGCAATCTTTGGTTTTGAAATTCTATTTTAGCGCATGTCACTGAAAGTTCTATCAAACCCTTATGGCTACATCGATCTGTCTGATTTTTGGTGGAGAGATGGAGAAAAACATAGGGAACAAATCCTGACTGTCCAAAATTTTTTAACTCTATTACTTTACGAGTTACAGCCATTCAAAGTTGAGTATCGTTTTTTTTGGGACACCCTGTATAAAGAGTCCAATGGCATGGCAATGGTCCCCAGATCAGCATTACCACTTTTTGTACATACATCTTATTAAATGTATTCTCAATAATTTAATTGCAGATAATGAGAACACATAATAATTATGATGAGAGTTGATGATTTTTTATCATTTGTATACTTGCAGTTGGTGAAGCTACTGCTGAACTTCTGAAGACTGCAGAGGTACAAGAATGGGGAACAGGGCTGTCTCCACACACGAGCCTGAAAAAAATAGTTGCCATGGACACCAGTGACCACTACAGGAGATTTGCCGAGTTTGAGAAAATCCTTGTGGCTCCTTACAAACTTGCTGAAGACTGCACACATCAGATCAGCACCAGACATCAAAAACTACTCATAGAAAAGTAAGCTTAGGTTTGTTAATGGATTGTGATCCATTCTATTTTCTACCTTGAACATTTGTGCCATTTATATTCAGGTGCACAAAATTTTGAAGGAAAACCACAATATTTGCCAAGTAAGTTGTGAAATCTTATAAAGATAAATGAATTATCAGTAGTGTTACTTTATGCAAATTATTTATTAAATTTGAATTTTGTGTCCAGTAACAAGATTTCATTAAAAATATTCAAACAATTGTGTATTAACATTTCACAAAATTTTGGTCAATGAGCAGTCTGGTGTAAAATTGATTTACACCAGACAGATTTTATATACAGATTTTACACTCTGGATGACTGTGTGGTTCGAGAGATCATTGGCAAGAAGCTCTCAGGCCGCAACCGAAAAGATCTTGATGATGTGGCTGAGAAAACTGGGATGATGCTTAGATCATGTCGGTCAGTGTTTGGCTTCACTATTGTTTTGTGACTTTTAGGGCTCCAGAAACAAAATGAGTGCTTCCAAGTACATATTGCCATGTTTTTGAGCATATATGTTTGATATTTTTAGAGTAAAAATTTGATTTTATATATCTATATATGGAATGGAATTCAATTGACTGAATCAGTTTTTCATTTGAATTCTTTCTTATCTTTCATTGCACCAAAACTTTTCTGCCACTTGTTGCCATTTGCACACATCATGACAAGTTATATTTCTGTTTTTTCCAAGACGTCAATTCGACAACATCAAGCGAGTGTTCAAGCTCATCGAAGAAGCTTCCGCTCCTCTTATCTCCACCATTGAAAACTTTTTCCTTTTGTCAGATGGCCTCAGCAGGTGAGGTTGTTGTGTAATAAAATGATTGATGTTGAAGATATGATGAGATAATAACTACCGATCTTAACACAAATAAAACTAATCAGAGTTATTTCCGGTATGTGATATTACATACCGTCATCTGGGGTGACTTTGGCCGCCAGGGTGACTTCGGCCGCGTTTTTTATTTTGTTTTGCAAACAAAAGCGGAGTCACAAACGATGGCCAAAGTCACTCCGGCGTTTATGACCCCGTTTTTGTTTGCAAAACAAAATAAAAAACGCGGCCGAAGTCACCCCAGTTGACGATAGTTAATGTTATTAATAGTAGTAGATTAGTTAGTGTTATTTGTGGTACTAATACCACAAAATAACACCAACTAGCCATAATTGTGGTAATAATATGTTTACTATTGCAGGAAATATGCCGTAATTGTCTTCCTGCTCCTGAACCGCTTTGAGACAAACAAGCGGAAGCTGAACTACATGACAGCTGAGGACTTCTACACGTGTGGCTTTGCTATGATGCAGCACTGGAGCAGCAACCCTGCCATGCCAGGTGTGGAATGAGCTAAACATGGCGAGCATTATGATGCTGATAGGTAGCAACTACACATGGCGAGCATTATGATGCTTATAGCAACTACACATGTCGAGCATTATGATGCTTATAGCAACTACACATGGCGAGCATTATGATGCTTATAGCAACTACATATGGCAAGCATTTGATGCTTAGAGCAACTACACATGTCGAGCGTTATGATGCTTATAGCAACGACATATATAAACATTATGTTTTATTTTATATATTAGCTACATATCCTGTCACTGCTTTTGTGGCGTGATGTATGTATATCAGCTACATATAGCAAATATTATGACGTATATATCAGCTACATATAGCAAGTATTATGACGTATATATCAGCTACATATAGCAAGTGTTATGACGTATATATATCTGCTACATATACAGCATGAGTTGTAGGTATATATCTGCTACATATACAGCATGGGTTGTACGTATATATCTGCTACATATGCAGCATGGGTTGTACGTATATATCAGCTACAAATACAGCATTTGTTGTACATATATGTAGCCCGAGGCTATTGGAAGCCATACTGACCCAATGTTGTGTTGCCTCTACTGGGTAATATATGACACACCAAACTATGGGAAGTAGACATCAATGCTTGTTGATAGCGTGGGCCCAGTGCTGGGCAGCGTGAGCCCAGTGCTGGGCAGCTTTGGCCCAGTGCTGGGCAGCTTTGGCCCAGTGCTGGGCAGCTTCGGCCCAGTGCTGGGCAGCTTTGGCCCAGTACTGCAATATTGCAATATTTGCAATATTGTTCTCTTCAAATTTAATTCTCCTCTAATTGCTCGTTCTGGCACATAATTTATATCATTCCTCTGACAGTAAAACGGGCGATGACTTTAAGCTGTTATTTGTTCTTCAGGTCAATCGGTGGCATCTAATAAGCCAACTAGCGAAGACTCCGGCATAGACAGAGAGTTTCTGGTGCTGCTGCGCGACCTCAGATGCCTGCTGGACCGCGAGAAGGAGCACAAGAGGTGAATAAAATGATCATTGAAATGAAGGTTCGAGCAGGCGAGTATGTGACCTGAAACGGATGTGATACTAGTCTTATGTAAGGCCGGCGGTTGCCCAGTGGCGGAGGCAGAAGCGAACTTCAAACTTCTGGCGCGGCCGCTGTACGGCATCGCCACGCAGCTCCACACTCCCAAGTTCGTCTCCAGGTTCCATTGATATAATATAAACAATATATTATTTATAATAAATCAATATATATGATATATTATGTATATCAATACATTATATAATATAAACTTTTACTAGTGTATGTATTACTTTCAATATTTTGTATTTTATGAAAATTTGCTCTTCATTTCTGATTTACATAACAACGCTCAATGCAATGTTCAGATATATGTGCATCGTTCTAAGAATTGAAGTCTGCAGAAGTAAAGCATAACTCGTGCACATTTTAAGTTAGTATCATGCATTGTTATTATCATTTCTTTATCATGCATGGAGCTGCGTGATCTGTTCGTGGACGTCGTGGAGCGTCTCGTAGTTCCTAACTTGTTCACCCTCACTACAGCAGTCTCCCTAACTTGTTCACCCTCACTACAGCAGTCTCCCTAACTTCTTCACCCTCACTACACCAGTCTCCCCTAATTTGTTCACCCTCACTACAGCAGTCTCCCTAACTTGTTCACCCTCACTACAGCAGAGTCTCCATAGCTTGTTCACCCTCACTACAGCAGTCTCCCTAGCTTGTTCACCCTCACTACAGCAGTCTCCCTAACTTGTTCACCCTCACTACAGCAGAGTCTCCCCAACTTGTTCACCCTCACTACAGCAGAGTCTCCCTAACTTGTTCACCCTCACTACAGCAGAGTCTCCCTAACTTATTCATCGTGTTAGTTTCCTTCTTAAACGAGTCGCTCTCACTCCGCTCTGCATAGAGATGATCATATGAAGAAATTTTATAGCATTATTTCAAATGTGATCATTGCATTTAAGAAATGTATTGAGTTATTAACGCTTCATTTTGTATTCAGCTGAGTATGTGTTTTGTGAGCAGAAACCCCGTCCAACGCAGCGTGTGGGAGCAATACATGCGTGTGATGAGCTTATGCGTGGAGCAGCTGCTTCACCATTAATGAGGCATCACTCCTGATGTGATGATGAAACATAATTTTGCTATTATTTTACTTATCAATTTTATTTTTAAGGCATTTATGTACATATAGGAACCTTCCTGCTGTGATAATAAAACGCAAGACAGTTTTCACTTTCTTGCAAATAAGCTCGAACAATTCACTCATTTGTGATGTGCAATTCAACCATTACTAACGCAGTTTATCTCGCTACAAACAACTAATAATAAGAGTATAGCAACAGTAATAGCTACCACGCGCCAGCGGAAGCAACTAAGTATGTTCATTGTTTGCTAGAACGCCTGAAATAAAAATACCCATTGTCCTCGAGTTCTTAGTTTTTTAGGATTTTCTGGCCAACTCAAGTGATTTAATTCGTTCCGTGCGATGGATGAGGGAGCATAAGTGAGATCACCCTGCATCCTGCATGCTATCCGTACCGACGACCTGTGTACGAGATCATGACTTCACAAAACCATTATACTGTCATAGCTGATGAAAAAAATTGTTATTAAAATATCGAAAGATTAAAAACGATCACTTGTTATTAATGATCTAATTACGGCGTTGATTGTTAAACCGCGGCATCGAAGCACCAATTTACTAGTGTGGATGGGGAAATGTAAAATATAGGCAAGAATGAAACGTTGAGCATTTGTAAATGTTAATAATTATATTGCCAACAATGTCTACGCATTTTTTATTTTCATTAGAACTAAAGTTTATTTACCCTCATTGCCTCTCTAATTAAAGGATGGGTTCGACGCGAAAACAATTCAAAGGTTAGTAGGCAGGAAAGGCACGAAGCGGTTCAAGCTGTTAATTGTCTGAGGTTTTCTTAAGCTTTCAGGATTTCTACCTGAAAGATGAAGTGTACCCAGCCACAAGGGAAATTATAGCTAGAAGCGTACATACACGAGTTATCACGTCAGCCGCAGGTAGATCAGAAAGCCACTTGCTACCTACAGCGGTAGTCGGTTTTGTGAACTTAGTTTACTCAAGTTTTGAAATTTTTTTTTTCATAATTTTAACCATAATCATTAACAAATACTGAACCAAGTCAAAACGGCAAATAAGGCAACAACATAAGTGCCATTTAAATTTTATGAAAGAATGAATGTAACCTTAAATCCAGCTAATGGGAGACAAAAAGATATTGTAGCATTAGCGCTACGTAAACCTGCAGACTGTAATTTGCCATTATGTGATACTTCGTTCAGAACAAATTGGCTTCTTACTGAACAGCGTTGACAAACTAAATTTTTAATTAAATCTTGCCATGGCGCTGATAGCTTACCTGGCTGTAATCTAAAACGTAAAATTTTCCAATAATGTCATATGATAAAAAAACACAAACAAAAGCAGGGACTGCAATTGCCCTAGTTAGCCGTGAATGAAGACAAATTTGCTATCCAGCAGTTCATGAATCCTCTTACAGGTCTCTGTAAAATAGATGTGTAAGATTGACAGCAACAGAAGTGCCATTGAAGGATGTCCTTGCATTTTTATGCCCTACAGGAAATTTTGAATAAAGCGCAGTATGCTCTCAATTAACACGTTGACTACGATTGCTTCATCTTGTACAATTATTTCATTTTTTGTTTTGTTTTTTGTTTGGTTGCTAGACGTTCATTTTTTCCGGATAAATTCCGTGATTTAGTTTTTCTCAATTGCGTTGGCCGGCTAAAATTTATGATAATGGTACTTCCTAATTAAATTTTAAATACTGCAAAAAGAAAATAAATGGAATTTTTATAGCGAAACCTACAAATAAAAAGGTATACATTGAATTATCGGCCTTTTTTGTTCTCGGATTTGGCCGATTTTTAGCACCGAGAAGAAACGCAAAGACAGAAAACCATGACTAAACCTACGTCCCATACTCGACTACACATTAATAACCGTCACATGGATCGGTGCAAGGACGAACATGCAGCCCGGAACCCATGCTAAAATAGCTACTAGCAATCTACGTCATATGAACAACTTGGTACATTTCCTTCATTCAAATTATTTTAGATATAATTTTATCCACCGCCATCGCTCGTATTCAAGGCAAATAATTGTTTAGAGAGGGTAAATGCGCGAGACTTAGCGTGGAAAGAAGTTCTTTTAATCAAATCCACTTATGAAAGCAGAGCGAGTTCCTCACTTCACATTTCGATAGTGAAAAGATGATCAGAAAAGTAAATAATGAAAGACGATTCAACCAAATTCCTTAAAGATTGAATAAAAATAAATTTCCGTCAATGGTCATGTCTGGCAAGGGAAATTTTAGTTATTACCATTCTATTCCATTGATCGGTAGACATCGTTGAGTTATGATAATGCTAGTCTGATAGTATGCAGAACACATCATAATCTAAGTCAAGCTTCCTCTCAGTGATAACCACACACAATCTTCGATAGCTCTAATTATAAATGTCAAGCATGATCATCTTAATAATTATGTCGTATAAGAATAATAATGATGAGATTACATGCTAATTTAAATCACGTCAGCACAATTGAAGCTGAGCAACAGCAACTAACATATGGATATCACAAAAAGCAGCTTGCATACAATATTCGTAAAAAACACTAGCATCCTTCAAGATAAGCTCAGTGAAAACTTAATAGGTAAATAATAACAGCCAAACGTGTCCCATACCATCTGAAGCTTCGTAGTAAAGGACACGGATTTATTCAGTGAGAGCTGCCACAAGCGAGCGCCCGACCCGCGCAACCAGCCGAGAAATTGTCACCGCAGGCAATTTTCAGCGAGTAAGTAGTAGTAAGTTACATATAAAAAGTGAGTAAGTTACCGATAGATAGAGCGATTTCTATTTACCAAGCAGTTGATGTACAGGACATGTGAAAAGCACGTAGGCATGTCAACGATTCATCACTTAACAAATGAAAGGAGGTCGGCCACTCGCCTACATTCCGTGCAGTAAATCACAGCGAGACCTGGAAACTACGTTGATGCTCACATGACTTGAATCTTGTTCCATATCAAGTTATGATGTGATAAAATTAAGGTTCCCTTTCAATGCTAGATGCTCACAGATGTTGACAACTCATCATATGGATTGGGTGACCACATACCTACACAGTTAAAATAGAGCAAGGAATTCCCCCATAGAGAGCATGGCCGAAATTTTATTTTGTAGGAAACATGATCCAGGGTAGACCAAGCAAAATATCTATGTGATCATTATCAACAAGCGCATAGATTATCGCTATTTTCTCACCATCACCATAATGATACGCGTGAATTATAGCGATTCACCAAGGCCGGAATTAATAAATGTGCACGTCAATGCCCTCACAAAAAACGAACATCTAACTACAACCAAGGAACCAATTACCTACTCTTATGTCGTGCGATGGATCCTCATGCGTCCATTATGAAATATTCCTTCATTGAGTAGCCATGACATAAGATTTATATTAGCGTGCAAGATTTCCTTCTTGCTCTGTCACGCTCCCAAACTAAGTACTATTGTGTCAAAAACAAGAATGAAGACACTAGTTATAGCTATAAGAATAGTAATCCATCACTAGCTTCAAGACGTGAAATTCAGTTGGTGCTTTCAATCAAAATGGACAGTATAAAAGAATTTTTTTTTCAATGTTTGAAAAAAATACAACGATGGCATTAGGAAGCTTCAAACAATAGCTGATTGAAATTAAGCTCGAATTCACAAGACTGACCTGAGAACCGAAAATTTAAGTGAAATAATTTCTGGCTAAAATATTCATAAGAATATCGAAGTAACAGGAATGAAGGCGGACGCATGATTGGGATTTTAGAAGATTACTATGCAATGATTTAAACAAGTAAAACATTTAATTTAAGAAAAAGTAAAACATCGTCATTTGTTAACTACTGTTGGGGAGCACCACCGTCAGGAGGAGGCGCAGAATTAGCGGCGGCCTCAAGTCGCTGCCGCAGCTCAGGTTCTGGCACGGCAGCGATCATTGCTGTCAGCTGATCAGGAGAATCAGCCTTGACACGGCGTACCAAGTCCTCTATGACAGACTGACATGCAGCGTCAGCTTGAGGTGTCGTATAGACAATAGCAGCAGCACGCAGCACCATAGGCAGATGAAGCAGCACGGTGGGCTCGCGTTGTTGATACAGCGCAGAGAACGTGCTGAACACAGTCGTGTTCTCCTCAAAGTCTTCGCGCAACGGCAGGCAGTTGAGAACCGCCGGGAGGACGGTAGGAATCGGTACACTTCTACCGTGAGCGGCGATGATGCGCGCGAGGGCGCCACAAATATTGTCGCTGGCTTGAGCTTCCTTCTCTACAGCCATGACCTCAGACAGACACATGAGCACCCCTGGCAGATGCGGCAAAACCATTTCCCCGCCGTGAAGGCCGAGAAGCCCTAGACCATAAATGCCGTTACCGCGCACCTCCCCACTGCTGAGGTCACGGGCTCCTGCCACAAAGATGGGCATGAGGACATGGATGAAGGGGGCGCAGTGGGGCCCTAGTATCTCCACACACTCGGCCAGCTTCCCCACCACGTATGAGCGCACACATTCACTGCTGCTCGGTCTCAGGCGCTTGGCGAAGAGCTGCACAATGGCTGGGAAGTGCTGTGAGAAGCGAGCGGGTCCTAGTACTTTACCTAGCGGATCAAGCACATCCCCTGCATATTCTACTAGCATCTCGTCCATCTCAGCTTCGTCCATGGACGCATCGTCGTCATCATCGTCATCGCCCGCCCGCTGGCACTTCGTCTTGCAGGT
This sequence comes from Hyalella azteca, assembly GCF_000764305.2. Taxonomy (NCBI): domain Eukaryota; kingdom Metazoa; phylum Arthropoda; class Malacostraca; order Amphipoda; family Hyalellidae; genus Hyalella; species Hyalella azteca. Next base: position 84,792 of record NW_025945195.1, on the reverse strand, counting down.
GAAGACGTTAGTGACAGATGCGAGGATGGAGGGCAGGTGCTGTGGCTGCTGTAAGAGGCGTTCGCCTACGCCACCCAATAATTCCGAATAACCTTCCAACGCTGACGTCACAACGCTGTATTCATCGTTCAGGATCACCTCGCTCAGTTTGCTCATAACGCGAGCCGTCCAATCATCAAAACATTTGACGCCTTCGTCCGACGTGCGTTTTGAGAGCGCAATGACAAAGTGCGTCATGGTCACAAGGGCGGCTTGTCTCACGTCTTCATTGGGGTATGCCACCAAGTCAAAGACGTCCTGTGCGATTCTAGGGATGAAAGGAACGAATCCTTCTCCGCACGACTCAGCAAGTTCCCTGAGAGCTACGCAAGTGTCCTCCTTTTCCTCCAGGAAGATATTCTCTACAGAGTAGCCGGCAACGTCAAGGTCTTCCTCTTCTTCGCCTTCAGAGTACTCGAGTTCTCCTAGTCTTTGGAGGACAGCCTCATTGGAGTCGTTCTTGAGTACAGGTACAACACCTTGCTTGGACTGCAGGGAAGCTTGGATGCTCTCCACCAACGGAGGCAAGTGAGGCGTCAGCTTCTCATGGAGGACTGAAGCGAGGGCAGAGAAGAGGCGGTAGCAAGTCTTGCGCAGCTCAGGGTCGTCCTTAGCTTTGGACCTCTGAGAACAAGAGAATTGTGTGAGTTGTCATGCCTTGGCTACATTAGTTGCGAGCTAGAAAAAGATATAATGACCAACGAGCACAAAAGTCTCTTGTCGCTGATTAAAGAAACAAACACAAGTTTACACTGCATTGAACTTGCCAATAATAACATTGTACCCATTAAATCGCCTGTAAGAAACATGACTAGTCATGTACTAGTATATATATGGCTAATTTAGACATTTACAACATCCTAGCATCAAGTGGCACGTAAAAATCGTACAATTTCCTGTATCCAAAAGGCACTGATCGCTGCAACAATTTTGATCATTTTCAAAGCAAGAGCCACAACAGTGAACAAGTTAGTTGTCACAAAAGCGTTATGTATTACAGCTAACTCAGCACTAATGCCATATAGATCACTGGAAAATATTTCAGATAATGACAGTGACCTGCAAATCGAGTGAGACAAATTCAAATTAATTCAGCCCTTAATGTCATGTAGGTACAACTTACATCATTGAGAGAATACGTCGCATCATGATAGCCATTTGCTACAGTATCGTAACCTGTTTAAATTAATTCAACATTATTACCATGTAGGTATATCACTGAAGAAAATGTCAATTGTCACACTGACCTGCAGCAAGACCATGGCGAGTTCGATGATGTCGTTGGCGTAAGGCTGTATGTGCTGCGTGCCGAGGCTGCGCGTGAGCTGTGCCAAGGTCTCGAGGCTCTGCAGTTGCAGGGGCGTAGAGTCGCCCTGACTCTCGCCCAGCAAGTAAATCTTGAGGAGCGCCACGACTTTTTCAAAGTGTACGGCCATGTGCTCCTTCACGCTCAACGCCATCGACCCCAGGACGCTGATGGCGTTCTTCTTCATGTAGGGAGACGTTCGCTCAACCTGCCACAGGGAAATGTGCAGGGTGGACGATTTTTACCACGAGATAAATAAATATGTCAGGCGACGTTACTGCGACTTTAGATAGGTAGCTATATGATGCCTTTAACAGGTTGACTAGTGAACCTGTATTATTAAGTACTGAGAGAGACGTTAGTACGGTACCATTGTTGCAGACATTCTAAAAGGGCGGATTTAACTTATCAGAATGTTAGGATTAGAGAAATAATTCTCAAACGCGGACATTGTAATTTGAACACGCCTGTCTACCACTGAGCGAATTCAAGATCTAGATCTATTTGTGTTTACTAGTACCATAAATGAATAAGCTTCGTTTCTACCGAAGCAACTTCTCGGGCCAATCTTCGCCTCGACTGAACAAGTTTCTCAGGACAAGCAAAGCTGAAGGTCTAATTATCAATGAATCCAGGTATGACCCTAGAACTGTTGGCTTTCTTAGTCTTGCCTTGGGTTAAGTGATTGCGCACCTAACGTCACCTTGGCTACCAGATATCCGGACTCTAATTAATTTAATGCTTAGTAGAACCCAAAGTTATCATATGTTGGCAAACGTGGATGTTTGTCACTTAAGAAAGGATTTCAGAAAGGATTGAAATAGTGACCCTAAATGTACCGCATGGAAGGAAGTGATAAATATAACTGGCAAGGATATGTATCTGTAGCGGTGTCAACAGCTTCCCGTATTGTAACCTTATAGACCGTGTAGCTTCGTATATTTCATGAGTATTTCATCATACGGAGGAAACTGCAACTATAATGTGGCAATGTTTTTATGACTTATTGCGCTCATATAGAAACCTACTTGTGACGTAACAGCAATGTTGTCTCGTCATTGAACGAGTTTGTTTGTTCACATAAACTACGACAGACGAAGTCGAGAGCTAAGGAGAATACAACGCACAAATTAGACTTAATGTGCCTTTGGCAATTACATGCAAGTCTTGTTGCTCCATGTTCTCACATTACTTGCAGGATGGCCATGACGTGCTGGAGTAAAGGCTCGACATGGGGCAGGAGATCTTGCTGCTCCATGCTCTCACATTACCTGCAGGATGGGCATGACGTGCTGGAGTAAGGGCTCGACATGGGGCAGAAGATCTTGTTGCTCCATGTTCTCACATTACTTGCAGGATGGCCATGACGTGCTGGAGTAAAGGCTCAACATGGGGCAGGAGGTCTTGCTGCTCCATGTTCTCACAAAAAACTTCGACGGCATAGAAGAGGCGAGTGGCACCAGGGGGATCAGGGCAGCCGTTCTGACTCCGGTTGCATACCTGAACATAACAAAGAAAGTATATTCATTTTCACCTCTTATTCTGAAATGTGACTTAGGATAAATCTGCATCAGGAGTTGCCAAGTGAGAGAATTCAAAAGATTACTCATAAAAGCAATTCTAATATAAGATTCGCTTAAAAAAGTTCGAAAAGATTAATTGCGATAAAAGTGATCCTACAATAAGCTTCTCTTAAAAAAGTTTGAAAATATTAATTGCGATAAAAATGATCCTACAATAAGCTTCACGTAAAAAAGTTCAAAAAGATTAATTGCAATAAAATCGATCCCACGAAAAAATTTGAAAAGATTAATTGCGATGAAAGATTAGGAACAGATAAGTTTAAAATAATCAAGGGTAAAATATTACTAATAAAAGAAATGCTTAAGTAAGGAACATCAAGAAAATTACAAATCGAAAATTGCAAAATAAGATGACCAAAAATATCTATCAACAACATAAAGGAAACCTTCAATTATGCACAATTGCTCACCTTCAGACTTAAAGCACTTCTGGTGTACGTTGAGCTTTAAAATAAACTATATTGGGGTTACTATGAAAACACACGAAAATATCCATTAGTACTTTAATAGGAAAATGCACCATGTTTTTAAGTCTGCTGTGAATATGTGAAGAGTTTTTTTTACAGTACGCTACATACTACATAGGTTGATCAGGAGGGAGAAATGCTCGGTACAAATAGTGAAGCTTCAGGAGTTGCCAAGTGAGAAAATTCAAAAGATTACTTATAAAAGAGATCCTACAGTAAGCTTCACTTAAAAAAAAGTTTGAACAGATTAATTGCGATGAAAGATTAGGAACTGATAAGTTTAAAATAAACAAGGCTAAAATATTACTTATAAAAGGAATGCTAAAGTAAAAAAATTACAAATCGATAAGACGACCAAAATTATCCATGAATAACGCAAGGGAAACCTTCAATTATGCACAATTATTCACCTTTGGGCTTAAAGCACTTCTGGTGTATTTTGAGCTTTAAAATAAACTATTTGGGTTACTATGAAAACACACAAAAAATTCATAACTAATAGGAAATGCACCCATGTCTCGAATTCTGCTGTCCAGTGTGGCAAGTCAAAAATCTGAACTTCTCCTAATAACAAAAAATTACTAAACCCCCAAAGCCGCGAAAACAGTAAGACTGAACTAAGCAACGGCCTAATACAATGGCGGAAATAGTGCAGCACCAACTATATAGGTGAAAAAAATATAACTCAATACTCACTGCAGTGAGTGACAGAGAGCAGATTTTCTCGTCGACAAAAACTTGGGGTCACGGACAGACAGACAGACGGACATGGCGAGCACAATAGTGCATTTTTTCGATAAATGAGAAAATGCGCTAAAAAGAGTTAGCAGATGAGTGAATAAGTGAAGCATTTTTTTACAGTGAGCTACATACTATATAGGTTGATCAGGAGGGAGAAATGCTCGGTACAAATAGTGAAGCGGCGTTCACGCTGAACCTAACACAGGGTTTGAAAATTTTCGAATGCTAGCGTCTAGTTCAGAGCAAGAGGCAGCTGATGTTCGTAACATCAGCTGCAAATTATTTACACAAAATATGTCGATAAAGCGACAGAAGGAATCATTAAGATTATTGTCAAGTTAACTTCATTTCCTATGAGGAAAATACATTCATTTTTCTCCATAAGTCTTCAAAAAAATGGTGGTTGCGCACAGAGGTCCAATACACGCAACATCATCGACGCCTGTCTTGTGATGTTAGTGAACTCATTTAGTCTTTGACATGAATAATTGTATAACAACTTAGCTCAGTTTAAAAATTGTTACCTAAAACGAGGAAAGTGAATAAGTAAATACCCAATATTGTTACCAAAAAGTGAACATTTTATTCAATAGGGGTGCAAAAAATTTTCAAGTATATTGCAGTGACTGCTAGCTGCTGACCTCAGCGAGATGGTTGAGGGTGAGTGGCAGGAGTTCATTGTGATGCTTGCTGATGTCAGGCTGCAGAAACTCGGCAAACTGTGACAGCGCCAGCAGAGCGCAGTCACGGACCAGCTGGTGGAGGTATTCAATAATCAACTTTTTAAATTAACACTAGTATGATTATTAAACATTTAACGATTCAACAGAGTTTTAAACGAGAATAATTTCGGAAGGGAATAAAAAAGAACAAGATTGAGCATCCCAGCAATGCTTCGAACAATTGAAACCTTTAGTTTTAATTTAAATTAAATAGTACACGGAGCCTAGCGGCGCAGGTGCGTACCTTTTCAACGAACGGCCTGGGTACACGTAACGGCCATAGTACAAGTAGCAGCCTATGAACACGTAGCAGCCTATGAACACGTAGCAGCCTATGAACACATAGCAACCTATGAACACGTAGCAGCCTATGAGCATGTAGCAGCCCTGTCTCTTATACACATCTNCTGAGACTGGAGCGCCTGTTCGACAGCAGGAATGAGAGGCTGCAGGAGTCTGTCAGGAGTGTTATTTACCTTATTAAAGTCCTGAGACTGGAGTGCCTGTTCAACAGCAGGTATGAGAGGCTGCAGGAGTCTGTCAGGAGCCAAGTGTCGCGCGCACTGGTCCAGGGACTGAGCTGCACTGTGGATCACTTCATCCTCGCCGGTGCTGTCTGTGGGACACCGGGCACTTTAAAAATTTAGTCTATGGCTGCAAGCTGATCTCTCAATTTAAACCAAATTCCTGCTTAACACTCAATAAAAAAGGCGAAACAAACCTATCAGTTTGCATGGCTTGCTCCAATGTCGATACATCGTAATGCTCACATCACAATAGCTAACTTGCTCCAGTCAATACATCGTGTTGCTCACATGATGATGAACAGATGTTGAGAACATCACAATAATAAGATGCTGACAAAATCACAATAGCTGACTCACTGAAAGCTACTTCAGGATTGTCAGCCATGAGGATGCCTAAGGGATGATCATCAGGCACCTCCTCACACAAGATGGAGAACAGCGACAACACAATTGGGCTCGTCAACTTGTGCTTCACCAAATACTGCAAAAAACGTCATGATAAAAGAGTTGAAAAAACAGTATGGATATAACAGAGGAAAATATAACTCAGTACTCACTGCAGTGATTGACAGAGAACTGCATTTTCTCGTCCGTCCGTGAAGTCGCAGACAGACAGACGGACGACAGACATGACGAGCACAATAGCGTCTTTTTTTCATAAATGAGAATATGCGCTAAAAAGTATGAGATTCTGTGCAAGCAAGCCAGGAGCAAAACCCACTGAAGGTTATTGATCTTTAATTTCATGAAGCATAATCAACTCGTGACTGGATTGATACGTAGACAATGCATCGTGGTAATTTGTCAATCCAACACAATTGCGAAGTGAAAGTTAAATTACAAACAGAAAATTGATCTGAAAAAATTGAAGTTTGATAATTTTTGGCCAAAGCGGCAAATCCAAGGTCTTGGAGTTTGCAAAATTGTTCCAAGATAAGTTCAAGTCCACAGAGCTAATTGTCACTTTTGAATGAGCCTTGGTCATTATAGGACGTTCTGGTCTTCATATTCATGATGGTGATGATGGTTTCCTTGTCACCGGACGTGGCCGCAAATTTTCAGTTTTGTTAGATGGAAACGAGCTATATGGCCAAATGCCGGTAACTATTTTGTTAAAAATAATTAACTGGATAAATTTTCAATTGCTTTTATTTTATTGTACTTTGATTCCGTTAATTATAACTTCAGTTGACAAGGAAAAAACGTAATTTTATTTCAGCCAAGGAACAGTTCAAAAGCAGGCATTTTTTAAATTTTGAAACCAGCATGACAACAGATTCATGTTCAATAAACAGTTTGATAAATATGTTACGGCACAGCCACAAGATACCTAACACTGACTACCGGCTCACAGCCGCTCAGATCTGACCTGTCACGACGTCACTGTTACAGTGGTAAGGTCAGACTCGAATGTTACTCAGGCGACTATGCCAGATGAGGCTGTATAATTACACCTATGGTATCTACGTGAACAAATGCACATGAAATTATTAATAAAATGCTGGTATTAAATGTTTGATAACGGAGAACAATCACCATCGTTCACACCCTGATTACAATTTTTGAACATTAAATATTCTGTCATCAGTAATTTCAATGAGCTATTCGAATAAGTTCGCATATATATCATTAACTACAAAATGGAAATTTTACGGCTCAGTCAGGTACCAGCTTCAATAGCTTTGCCCAAGAATCAAAAGGCTACAAATAGAACTGTTTCATGTGATGCCTGAGGAAGCTTAGTAAGTGATGAGATACAAGGACTCGTACAAGTTACCTTCTTCTTGCACCTGGTCACCAGCCCCAGGAATGTGATGGCTTTGATTCTGAGGCCGTCGGTGAGGTCCTTGTTCACGCTCAGACTGATGATGAACTGCACTGTATTGGGCAGGTCGGCCGCCAACACGGGGATCTGGCGGTAAATGGCGGTACTTAACCAACTAAGACCAACTTTGTGAGATAAGTAATACTATCTGATATTGTTTTTAACAGAAAACTATACGATAATAAAATTTTTCACCATAGGATGAAATTGTGTAAGATAGAAGCAACAGCTGTAGACAGTCTTACTGTTAAATCATCTTGCCTCGTTGAGGAAAACTTGAGTAACATTTATAGCAACAAGCTGAGAGAAAGATAGCAATTCTCAGAACGCTTTTTTCAAGTGTTCTGGGATTATAGCAGGGTTAATAGAAGATACTGTAAACAATTTTATGTCGCATTAATGTAGGGATGATGAACAGAGATCATGACATTTTGAATTAAAAAACATGAATGAAAGTAAGCTAGCTTATTTTTTGAGAACATTTTATGCTACCTGATTTGCATGAGAAGGCAAGGATGAAAGAAATCAAGTCATTCCAAGAGGAACATAAGGCCTAATTCAAATAGCATACAATGAGAATGAATACAAGCTAAATTACCTCATTTTCAATAAGAACTTCCAGCAACTCGATGGTTTCCCAGACTGGCTGCTCATCTTCAGCTAGCAGGCGCTGACTCACAGTGATGATGTTGTGAACGATGCCTTGGAACTGACTCTGTAAGATATTTAGATATGTACGTTGGCTCTGTAAGATATGTATGTTGGCTCTGTAAGATATGTTGGCTCTGTAAGATATGTTGGCTCTGTAAGATATGTATGTTGGCTCTGCGAGATATGTATGTTGGTGCTGCAAGATATGTATGTTGGCTCTGTAAGATATGTATGTTGGCGCTGTAAGATATGTATGTTGGCGCTGTAAGATATGTATGTTGGCTCTGTAAGATATGTATGTTGGCTCTGTAAGATATGTATGTTGGCTCTGTAAGATATGGATGTTGGCTCTGCAAGATATGGATGTTGGCTCTGCAAGATATGGATGTTGGCTCTGCAAGATATGTATGTTGGTCGCTAAAAACACTAAACTTGAATTAATTATTTACAAGAAAAATGGTAAGCAAATTTTATTTGAATACTGGTAAACCTGAGATTCATAGTCCAGCTTATTAGCAATTTCAGGCTTTATTACCAAATAGTGAATGACATGCAGATAATTACAAGACAAAATATACATGAAATGGACATCACAACTCACTTTCATTTCAAGATAATAAATACAGCTAATGATTGTTGATAAAATTGAACAAGGATATTTAAAATGTGATAATTCAATTTATTATGAGATGAACAACCAAATTATTAAATTTGTAAGGAGAATAAAGTCATCCTCGCTAGTAGGTCGTGTAACTAACCGCATGTTGGCTGCTGATGAGCTCACTGAGGCGAGCGACGGTGACGATGGCGTGACCGAGCGACACGGACGGCAGGGTGGGGTCCAGCAGGCATTTGTCAAGCAGCTGCAGCAGCGGTGAGCAGTGGGCTAGCAGTGACAGTGTGCCCTCACCACTCACCACTGACAGCACATACAAGCACAACTGCCCACATCATGACATTATTAGTATATTATACACTGAGCTTTGAGGGGGACTGAATAGGCTGAGCACTTTTGGAACCTAGTACTGCCAAGTAGAGAATGTTCCAAGTACATTTTACACAGAGTTAAGCAACAGTTAGAAAATGCTGAGCACATGTTAAACAAAGTTTTGTGAGGATCAAAATGTACCAACAACATTCTTCACCCAAAGTTAAAAATAAAAATCATGTGCATAGGTAATTGGTTTATAATGAACGATTTGCTTCAAAGCTCAGACAAGCAAAACTGACCTGTTTCTGTGCCAGATCTTCAGAAGCACCAAGAGTGAAAAAGAGCTGCATCAGTTCAGGCCACTCTGTATTACGTGTGATCAGCCCCATAAGCATGGCAATTGCTGTGCGTACACTACCATCAGTCTCAGAGCCCAGGATGTTTACCAGGCCATTCTTTAATCTGTCAGTAAAAATATAATATTAAAATTTCACAAACACATTGTATGTAATTCAAGTATCTCGACCCTTGTTGGACTTCATACCTAACTACATTCTAATCATACATCATACCAATTTCAGGTATAATTGTACCTCTGCAGTCTGACAAGAGTTCAGCACATAGAAGTCTGATGGCTAAAATGTATTGAACAAACCTATTATAGTCAGATGGGGTAAGACAGGACCAAAATCACTAACAAGCCTGTAGCATCTATACCATGAATAACTAGTTATGTGTAGTGTTATGTGTAGTTATGCAATGGGCTTCTAAGCTACAACTCAGACGTTTTGCATCTAACACAGTTTTCTGTACAGATTAAAAAAAGCGAGCTGGTCCCATCTTACCCCACTGGGGTAAGATGGGACCAGGCATGGGGTAAGACAGGACCAACTGGCAATTCTTATCTAGTATGTCTAAAAAGTTGCCTATTACTTGAGGTTACCTGCCTACATCCACAAAACTGGCCAAAAAATTTTTTGTCACTAGATAGAGCTTATTTCCCAAACAGGGTTAACCATTTTCTGACCCTTCTTTACTTAGGTTTTCTTTAAAAATTAGCCAGAAATTCATTATTTGCAGAAGAGGGTTGCCACAAACACTGAAATGACAGGCAATGATTGCTCTAACATATTCTTTTGTCAAATTGAATTCAGTGCAATTAGAATGCACGCCATGGGCTGGTCCTTTCTTACCCCATGAAGGCTGCGATCCTGTCTTACCCCATTTGACTAGCGCCCCTATCTTTTTTTGGGCCCGTTTGTTTTTGATTAAACTTGGTACACTTATGGTCTGATTCATGACGATCATATACAGAAAATAAATGGTGAGATGTCTTGAATGAAATTAGGCTTAATCCTTTTGAGGGCAAGTTACCATATATGGTCACTAAAATTTTTAAGCCCTGCTAGTCCCCTGGTTTATGTTTTAAGCTACGCTATTATGCGTCTGCCAATCTCCAATTGTCTTCCCATCCATCCATACATAGCTTCACTCCCTGCCTTGCCCACAAATTGCAGGTTCCACGCAGCAGAACTGACGTCCACCTTCACTCCTTCTTTCCGTCAGCCATCAGAATATGGAACTCCCTGAGTGCAGACGTTGTGGCAGCTACATCGCTACCTGCTTTCCAGTCAGCTGTACAAGGCTGGCTGAGGGCGTACCATAACTAAAACCTTTCTATCGCCTGTTTCTCCAATGTACTTATTATTTTTTTCCTAGGACGTTACACATTCTCCAATGCCCTCATGTGCGTTCGCGCAACCGCTGGTGGGGTTTTTCTTCAATTATGGAGTATCCACCGTATTATTATGAATATGAATGAAAAAATTAAAATATAAGCATTCAAATGAATGTTTCGACATGGACAATGAAATCGATGCTCTTTCATTATTTTCTTTAAAATAAAAAAAATTCCATTTCTTTTAGCAAAAGGACTACTTTTTATAGAATTTTCAGCTGTAATTTTCTCAAATATCAAGCAAAATTTAGAAAAACCAATACAAGTAAATTTATCTTATAACTGTCCATACTTTCTTGTATTGGCTCCAGAAATTCAAATTTCTGCTTATTTCTATGCTTGCATGTGAAAGGGTTAAAAAAGTGCCTGGGGGTTTCACCATAGTACCCACAACCAATTGTTAATGATTGCCAATAATAATAATAACAAAAATAATACAATTTCTCAGTCACTCACTCTTGCAAAGTTTCTGGAAGAAGTTTCTTCCAGTTTTTGTTAACCATGAGGTAACGTCGTAACATGGTTGCAGCACACTGACGTAGTCCTGGCTCCAGGCTGCTGTTGCCAAGGACCTGGCATAGTTCTGACACCCCATTGTCTTGTTTAAGAAGAGCTGTTAGTTCATTTGTGCCCTGAAACAAATAAGATGTGCTAATAACAGAAAAAAATGGATTCAAATTCATAAACCAATTTTCTGACAACAGGCATACTGTCAAAAGGGGGAATAAGGAACAGTTTTGAGCATTTTTTGTTTATAACTTCTTACCATGAAACATTTCATAAACAAGTTTGAGTTCATTTTAAAGATCTTTGTGAGGGCTATTGTATGACGTCTGCAATAAAATTTCATATGCTATTCATAAGGTGCCAGATGCAAAAGAAAAAGGTTCAAATTACCCCTAGAAATGGGGTACCTAATAAGGGACACTAGAAATAAAACTTAATTTTAAAATGTTTGAAGCAAGTGTACTCTGCCATTACTAACAGTATTCTGATTTCCTCTTACTTTTTAGATCATGCAAATGTGGAATAAATGACATTTCTGTGATTTTTACTTGCTTTTTCTTTACTGATATGATATTACGTAAATTTGTTACAAGTGTCCCAAGTAGCCAAGTTCAACAGGGCTACTCGGGACACTCTTTTTTTGCTTCTGGCACCTTACGAATAGCATGTAGAATTTTTTTGAAGATGCCATTCGATAGCCCTCGCAAAGAGCTATAAAATGAGCCTAAACTTGTTTATGAAATGTTTCATGGTATGATGGTAAGAAGTTGTTAACAAAATACGCTCAAAACCGTCCCGAGTAGCTAGCCCCGGTTGACGGTACGTCAAAAAATAATATACGTTTAAAAATTACTTTTTAAAGACAACACTTCTAAAATAGCACATTAGCCTACATTTACGAAACTATAATCATGGTCATTGCGTCTGTTAATTAACAAGTATTGAATCAAGTGAAGTATCTGCCGACTGAGTGCCGAGTGACCTAAGTGGCGACTAGGAATGTGTCATAGACTGTAGCAATTTTTCCGCCGAAACTATTGGACTTGATAACAAAATCTCGTATACGGCTGCAGACAACTGACAGCACGATTTTGAACGCTAAATTCATAGAGGTTGTGATTATTATATTTTATAGAAACAATTGGAGTCGATAAATTTTACAATTACTCACTTGCTTCACAGCTTCAGTATCAGGTAGCAAGATTTTCTTCAACAGCGAGCAAACCGCTTCAGACATTTTTGCCAGGACGCTGATAGCCGTTCCACAGGTGTGGCCAAACACGAGGTTCAACGCTCGAACGTAAACAATGCACTTGTATTTCCCTTCAGGGAAAATTTAGGGTAATAATTATTCACATAAGGAATTGAATTTTATTTATATGCCATAAAGAAGTTTGAACATAGCTGAACTCAAAGAAACAAAATACTAATAGTCATACTCTGTTTTTATAAAGTGATGCCAGGCGTCTTTATGCTACAGTTGTTTTCAATATATGTCATTTTCTATTTGAAATAATTTGGGTTGAATATCATCAGTGCATCACTCATGAGAATTTGATATGGAGCCGTTTCAGAGAAGCAGAAAATAAGTTTCTGCGATAGACATACAAAGTCCATCAGTCCTGACGAGATCAATCAGGTTAATAAATAAATTATTATTTTAGGGCATGAAACAGACATTGCAACAGATGAAAAAACGAATAGAAATTCTAAAATATTGCAAGAGGCTTGGTTGCGACTCGTGTGTCGGATAAGCAATAACGTTTAAAACGATGACCATTCACAAACCAAACTGATCGCATTTTGCATACTAGTTGAACTTATATGATCGATGAATTAAAGTGTAATTTGCATTGAATTTTTCATGAAATTTGCCAGATTACTAAATTTTATCGTTTATGGTAAAACGTGCCCTCGGCAAGTGAATTTTTACCGTCGTTTGCAATGAAACAGTCGTAAATTGGAATGATTATGTAACACATTGAGTCTAACCTCAACGCATTGGGATGGCTTAAGCGACTTATAGTTATCGCCTCCTTTAGCGCTAATCCTTTACCTGGCAATCGCATATCAATGTGGCTGGACGTACGGCGATCGAATCGATGCTTGGTCAGGTGAGTTGACAGGAAGAGCCATGCTTCAAGGGACCGAGTGCTAGAGAGAATATTGAGGGGGTACTGAGCGAGTGATTGCCTTTAGGAGAGGGAAGAAGCGGTAGGTGGAGGGAGGGGATCGAGAGGTTCAGGCGCGTAGACCGAGTCAGTTTGCGTTGAATTGCAATGAAGGTTGGTGTGGTGACCTAGCCTCTGGCCACCGCTTGACAGGTTACCGCGGACTTACTGTCGGCTTCGTGCGATCTCTTGATTCCGTAAAAGTTTCAGTGTTCCACAGAAATATCTGATGCCTTAGTGATCGGTGCTTTTCATATTCATCAAAGTGATAAACCGCATACAATTTTTTAATAAACGCATTATTTGGAGTTCATTCGCGATTATGAAAACAGTGCTGCCAGCACTCGATGAGTCTCGCATTCGTATGCAGAACTCGTGCAATGGCAGTTTATGCCAAGTCCCATGAGACGTCCATTTTCAGGTGATATCATATTGAAAATATATTACGTAATTATGCTCATAACTTAACTCTCTACCACCACAATGAGTGGAGTGTCGCCAAAGGAAAACTGGCGGGGCCACCACCCGCCAGGTGCTTCCGCGGCTGGAGTAGGTGGTGTTGCCGGTGGTGGTGGTATCGGGGTTGGTGGTGTGATAGCAAGTGGGGAATCGTCTACAGTAACAAGCTTAGCTGTCAGACGAGGCGTTGATTTGCAATCTGCGTTCGATCGAACCTCCCTGGACGACTCTGGAAGTTCATACGGCGACGGCAGTTCCTCGGTCTACACGGACGAGGAAGACTCGCTGCCATACCCTGGCTTCCTTGCCGTCACCTTCGGGTGCCTAACGCAGGAGGCTGCGCCGCGCGCGCAGTGCTTGGCGCTCATCACTAACCCATATCCTTTATTGCAAACCCTTTACATAACAGTTACGCTATTGTAACTTACGAATATTGAGGTCGAAGTGCTGTTTTCGTATAGGAATTTTTTAGTATTGAATGTTTAGTATAGTAGATTCAGCGTTGAGAAATAGACAGACTTTTGCATATCGCCGAATCATGCACTGTTCTTAATTTGTTTCCCGGTGATCTAAAATCTGGGTTTTTGACCAGGTATACCCAAAATTGATAATAAACATACGAGATGTTAATAAAATTTTATTGTTTCGCAAGTGACGAAGGTTATTACCATATTATTAAAATAATAATAATAATGTGATTTTAATGTATTGAAACAGAAAAAGTAATTATTGTCTTAATAGGCTTATGCTATCGCAATGTTTCAAGATCGAGGAATAGGATATATCTATAAAAAGCTCTTTTAATGTAATTAATGTGTTAAGACCGTGGAGGAGGATAATCCAATGGAAGTATTCATGCCAATATAATGTTTTGCGACTGAGAAGAATAATCTCATTGAAATCTTCAATTCAATTGAATGTTTTATGGCAGAGGAGGAAGATATTTTTGAAAGAATCCTCTTGCCAATGTCTTGGTTTAAGACCGAAGAGGAAGACGATTCTGTCAAAATCTTATTGCCAATGAGATAATTCCTACTGAGTTTCTTATATTGCAATAACATGATCTCATTTTTTGTCATATAATCATTTATTCTTTTTAATGCGATGGTTTTCGATCGTCTTCTCGACGTAATTATTATGGTTTTCTTGGTCCTCTTGGTTCATTTTTGTTAAACATGCTGCTGAGATCTCGCGATGACAAACAGGTCTGCCCTTTAACACTCGTTGTTGACAATCTTGACGCGGTGGCTCAGTGCTAGTCTAGTATGTTCCATACCACGTTCGTGGTAGTGTGACTATGTCGATTTTTGAATTCATAACTTAATTATTTTGTGATGGCAACCTAGTTGACCCTATGATTCGTTAAGAGCCTTACTTTTACTTTTGTGTTTACGTTGTCATTTTTACGCAAATTATTTGAACTTTGAAAAGGTATTTTCATAAACTTACTTTCATACTTGTAACTTTGTTCCTTTCGTTAGTTTCGATTTTGTTCCAGAAACCACTTACGAACTGCAGTAAGGAATTTTTCGCATATCAACTTTCAACTTCGGTGGAAGAAACCGATATATCTATATACGTGTCTTGTTATTCTCTGTTTTTTTAACAATATCGCTTTATGCGAGTGTTTGAGTTGAATGAAGTAATTTATCATTAATTATGAGAAAGTTCAATCGTATTCTTTCTTTCTGGTGAGGGCATAAATAGGAAGTAATTACAATCTCTTTAGAATTGCAAGGAGAATCATCGATAATGAATCACCAACAGGGTAATATTTAATCATCAAAAGTTAATTGAGTAGGTCTTTATGCGCAATGCAGTGAATGCACAATATTACTTAACTATAGGCTATAGATCAATTATAAATATATCGGACTAGTGATATGCTTCACACGAGTGATATTCAATAATGACGACAAAAATATCAAGAATTACCGGTACCTTATAATCTATTGTTAAATCAATATATAAATAATCGTCGAAATATGTAGTTTGTGACTGTTCGATTGCTATTGCCATTATAATGTATATATTGTTGGACTTTGTGGACGTTCTGTAGTATTCACGGTGGATTGGAATCATAGTGTTTAGTTGTCGATATATATCTTTTGATCAATATTTTAAGCATGTAAATGTATCCTGTTGGTGTTCTTCTGTGTACAATTTACATGTTCCTTCATGGCTATCATGATACAAGGCATACATGGTACAGTATAGCCAGCCACTTTACATGGTACAAGGCAACATGTAAAAAAACCTTTGAACAGGTGGCTCTTTGAACAGGTGACTCTTTGAACAGGTGGCTCTTTGAACAGGTGGCTCTTTGAACAGATGGCTCTTTGAACAGGCATGCTCTTTGAACAGGTGGCTCTTTGAACAGGTGGCTCTTTGAACAGGTTGCTCTTTGAACAGATGGCTCTTTGAACAGGTTGCTCTTTGAACAGATGGCTCTTTGAACAGATGGCTCTTTGGACAGGTGGCTCTTGAATACGATATAATTGTGTTGGGATCGAGTAATTATTGCATTAAGATAAATTAAGTATAACAAAATCGTTGACATTTTTACGCTAGTCTCATCACTCGTGCCCGTCTCATCATCCTTCGTCGCTATAGAAAAAATACTGTTCATATATGAGACGTGAAACCAAGAAAAAATATATTTCTGCTAAGTTAACGTCCGCAACGATCCATCGAACTGCGTTCATCTAACTTTATCTGAACCTGACCAACGACCAGCCAGTTGAACTGGACAGCTGGTTCTGGATCCCTGATCTGGACCTGACCAACGACCAGCTCGTTGAACTGGGCAGCTGGTTCTGGATCCCAGATCTGGACCTGACCAACTACCAGCCCGTTGAACTGGACAGCTGCGACTCAAATTTTCGGGCATCGGAGAGGATCATCAACAACGATCACCGCTATCCTTCATGGAACATAAGGTCAGTACGCACAAGCTGTTGATCGTTTAAATTTTAGCCTAATAAGATCTTTACTTGTGTGTTCGATGATTATTATGCAGATATCCTGTATCGTAGGCTTAATGCATGCAATTTTAGACATGGTTGATGCAATGAGTGATCTCGAGAATAATTTATTCTTCATTAATTTATCATCCGGGTTCTTGTATCGAAATATATTTATAAAATATAATACTAGTAATTAAACTGTGAGAATAGCAGTTATTGTTGCCCGAATTTGAATCAATTATGATAACAATAGAATCATTGAATGTATTCACGATAACAACAGTATTCATCGTCGATTGTCTTCATCACAAATGAAATAATTAGCTTCAATGAATATTTATTCAACGGGCCTGCGTTGTGAGTGCAATACTCCTGAGCTTACAGAAGACTATACCTCCTTAATTGCTCCCATGCATCCAGTTGTCTGTGCGTGCGATCAAACTCTTCAGAAACATGTGGAACTCTTAAATAAATCCTACAATATTTGACATGGAAGTTGTATTTAAATTTAATTGAAAGCGATCCTATCCGTAGAAAAAAGAAATAAACGTATTAATGATGGTAGTAAGCAAGGTTTAATTTAGTTATCTTTTCACCATTATAATCGAACTGCGTTTCATTTTACCATTCACCACGCCCATTCCAGCGCCCTTTTAATCTATGTTTGCTCGAGCGCCATGATTTTTACGCCCCTCATTTACCTCACTTGGACTGATATAAAAACGCTAACGTTGGTCTCTCTTCGTTAACGTGAAACTGAAGACGCATCGATAGCGAATTCTGCGTTAAATGAAACGATATTTATTTCGGTTGAGCTAATGATGCGCGACGAGATAGCATCTCCGGCTCGTAAATATCATCTGAGCTCGTAAATATCATCTGTTGTAATGATCTCTAAATGATGCGAGATGACATAGTATCTCCGGCTCGTAGAAATCATCTGAGTTGAGAGACTCCAGGAATTGATGTGGCATCTGCATCGTTCTTGATTCAGATTATCAATTCTTTTACAGAAGAAGTTACTTTGGATGCTACATTTATATTTCCCACGTTTGATTTATAATGAGGCAAATGCAAGTGCAATATGACTACACTTGCAATTATTTCTGAATCTAAATTTATTGGCAAGTTGTTTTCTATGCACACCACGCGCTATCAATAATAGTGTTAATGTTCAGTGCAAAGCTTCTTTCAACTTTATTGCCTCATTAACCCATAAATTTTCTTTAAATCTAGAAAAATAAAATTAGCCAAACGCAATTACTGCTGAGACTTGAGCTGGCCTTTAATTATTTTTTAATTAATTTTAATGGCGATAATCGCACAATGACTGGAATTCAGCCATGTAAATTACATATATGTTAAAACAGGCTAACCTCGTACGAACGTTATATATAACAGGCTAACTACGTACAAACGTTATGTACCTGAGGTCGATTTTTCCTCGCTCGCCTGGACCTGAAAATGCATTTGAAATGCCAGTTCGGGCATAGCTCATCCGAGCAACATACGGCTAACATTTTTACCCTTTACGGCTAGGAAACGAAACGTTTTGCAATAAGCGTCTCCGGACGAACAAATTTCTCTACATGAATAGTTTTTACAACCAACTATAATTTTTTTAAATTGCATTGTTACGCCTGTGTGGTTTCCATGATTTGGCACATGTTTGAACAAGATGAGTCCAACAGATTTGCGGTAATATAACAAAACTAAAAACGCTTAAATCAGGTTTACACTGAGGCAGTAACGTGTTATACTACACAGCCTCTGTCAGTTACACTGCATAGTGCGCTATATATCAGAGCTTTCAGAGCAACGTTTGCTGACTATTCAGTCAGTTGCTGAAGTCAGATTTACGCTAAAGAATTTTGTTGTTTTCGAATCGAGTTAGGGCCAAATCCCCGGATCTCGCTCGCAGCGGCACCAAAAAGCCTCCCAGAACTCGAGTCTTTTGCGTTGACATTTAGAGCCTGTTTGAAAGAACCATCGCTTCAGCCCGCTACATGGAACCATCCCGTGAGATAGAACCATCCCGTGAGATAGAACCATCCCTTGAGATAGAACCATCCTGTGAGATAGAACCATCCCCTGAGATAGAACTATCCCGTGAAATGGAACCATCCCTCCATCTTCCTTACAATTCCGGACTGCGTTGTGCAATGGAATGTTTTGGCGAGGATGGGGCTTGTATGGGGTTGAGGTATGAGGGTAGAGAGCAGAGGGTAGAGGTATGAGGGCAGATATAGAAATATTGCTCTTTTTTTTATATTTAAATATTTCGTATAGACTGGAGTGTAGATGAGCAGTGAAAGCATTTCCACAATGCATTTTAAGCCATGTTATTTAGCTATCCAATCCCAAACATGCGAATGTGCTAATTAGACTAACCCCGACTTTGTGTGTGAACTCCATCGCAAAATTATACTCTTTCCACATCAGGAATAAACGTCTAAAGCCAAGGGAAGCAAATTCTGGTCAGTTTTTTTTTGGTAAGCAAACTTATGGTTGTGTGAATGATCAACAAAATATTATAACTAGACGAGATATTTAATGCTGATGAAGCCACATCAGAAAAACTCGTGTTTGCTCACCAAGTCAGAATCATCTTACAAAGTAAATTTAGATTTAAATTCGTTCTTTTTACGTTTTTTTTGCTAGCGTCCGGAGTTGTGCGCTCGCCGCGCGGTGATCGGAAGTTTTTAATTCGTTTATGTGGCGTCGGCAGCGGCCACGGCTTGGCACGAAGCCACTGCTCCGGCATGCACTACAATGCCAGTATTATCCGGGGCTAAAATGCACTTAGCATAGCATAGCATAATGAAATGTACGCTGAATAATAGGTCTGATGTGGCCTGCCACTGATTCTTTTACTTTTCGTGACTTGTCCATAGGAGATGTAAAAACAGGTCCTTCTACCGGATCTTTTCCAAACTGTCGATAGTTTGAAATATTTTCTAGACTTCCATCGGGTTCGATATGGTGCTAGGAATTTTAAGTTTAAATATATATTTCTCCATAGCTTTATCTAGTCAGTTATTGAATGCTTTTACTTTACAACTATAAAATATAAAATATTAAAATATGAAATAAGCTATAAATTAAGTAAGATGAATGGCTATGTTGCATAGTAAACTTGCGAAAATCCACAGAGAAAAAAGTTCAGAGTTTACATCGCAAGGTCGCGGACTTGATCTTGTAAAAAATCTTCACTTAAGTAACTCCAACGTTCGTTCGAACAACAACGTTTCAATTCTGCGCGGCAATTCTTCCACCGACGACTTGCCTACTTAATTACTTGCTCACGAATACTAAAAATACTAATACTAATATTCGTAATATTACTCATATTATTAATATTACTAAAAAATTACTAATATTCATCATAATTAAAATCTGCCATATAACCATAATTAAATTTGCCCACTATCCATACATAATAACAACCTTAAAATTTCTAACGATTGTTCCATTGTCACGTATGCTTCCAGCGTTGGTGCCGGCAATCGCCTGACGCTAGCAGCACCAATTAAGGATTGCGTCTCTGTTGAAATGATGGTTATATGTACTTGGTAAAAACAATCTAATTAATGTGATCGTTGTTCCGCCTATCCCAAGTTCATTTTGGACCGTTATTCATGCAATATAATTTGCAAACGTGCACAAAATGTTCAAGTGTACTATATTCGTGTGTGCAAAATGTTAGTATAGTATATTATATAGTATAGTATCTTCGGCATTAAAGAATAGGCCTGGATAGGCCTGTCGCCGATTCTTGTACTTTTCTTGACTAGACTGGCCTTACGGCTGTCTCTTATACACATCTAGATGTGTATAAGAGACAGGTGTGAAGAGGGACGACAGGTGTGAAGAGGGTGTCTCTCCGGGCGCATTTGTAGAGAAAAAAAGCAACGAACGATCGTTCATTCGTTAAGATGGCAATAACATATGATGATGCTATCATAATATCGTAGTTAAGACGGCTAGGACAAAAATTACTTATTAACCATATCTCGATAAAAAAATAAGAGTCACAATTNAACATTGGCCTTGCCCTCGTCAGAAGATATCTTCCGTTGATTTACATTCAAATCAGCAATACC
Source organism: Hyalella azteca (assembly GCF_000764305.2). Lineage (NCBI taxonomy): Eukaryota > Metazoa > Arthropoda > Malacostraca > Amphipoda > Hyalellidae > Hyalella > Hyalella azteca. The sequence goes on along the minus strand of NW_025945195.1, from coordinate 64,056 downwards.
GTCCCTTGTCTTACACTTCGAACTAGCATACAAGAAGAAGGCTTTCGGGTTCTTTTTCGAGTTTTTGGCAACGTCTTTTAGACGTTGCCAAAAACTCGAAAGCGTACAAAATATAACAAAACGTACAAAATATAACTTTTTAGAGCGTACAAAATAAAACAAAAACAGTACTCACTGAAGTGAGTGACAGAGAGCGCATTTTCTCGTCCGCCCGTACGTGAAGTCACGGACAGACAGCTAGGCGGACAGACTGGCGGACAGGCGGACATGACGAGCACAATAGCGCCTTTTTCCATAAATGAGAAAATGCGCTAAAACTGTGAACTTGACGTGGGTAAGAATGTGAATTTTGATCAAGTTGACATAATTTGTTAGTACTGGAGGAAATGTTATGAAGTTATGAATATTCTCATAGGATTCAGATACAACGTCCTCTTGATCCTTATCGCTAACCATTATATCCGATGCGTTCTGTTTCCAGGATGAATTTAGTATATACCATTTTTGAAGGGAAATAGAAGTTGAACGTTCCATAAATAATTTAAAATTAGGTATATTATTATATATTTCTTATTAATAAACATCTGCATAAATATAATCAATATTTAGAGTGAAAGACATGAATATTTGCCTCCTAACCACGACTAAACTCGTGCGTTTTTCCGTTTATAACTTTTATCTTGTTACTCAATTCAGTAATAATGTAATTTCATTTAGATATTGGCAAAGACGAGTTCTGGACTGATTGAGGATTAGTCAAATCCTAATCCAGCAGTATAATAATCCTAATTCAGCAGTATAGTAATCCTAATCCAGCATAATAATCCTAATTCAGCAGTATAATAATCCTAATTCAGCAGTATAGTAATCCTAATCCAGCAGAATAATCCTAATCCAGCAGTATAATCCTAATTCAGCAGTAGAATCCTAATCCAGCAGTATAATCCTAATTCAGCAGTATAATAATCCTAATTCAGCAGTATAATAATCCTGATTCAGCAGTAGAATCCTAATTCAGCAGTATAATCCTAATTCAGCAGTATAATAATCCAAATCCAGCAGTATAATCCTAATTCAGCAGTATAATCCTAATTCAGCAGTATAATCCTAATTTAGCAGTATGATAATCCTGATTCAGCAGTATAATAATCCTGATTGAGTAGTATAATAATCCTGATTCAGCAGTAGAATCCTAATCCAGCAGCTAGTAGTATAATCCTAATTCAGCAGTATAATAATCCCAATTCAGCAGTATAATAATCCTAATCCAGCAGTATAATCCTAATTCAGCAGTATAATCCTAATTCAGCAGTATAATCCTAATTCAGCAGTACAATAATCCTGATTCAGCAGTATAATAATCCTAATTCAGCAGTACAATAATCCTAATTCAGCAGTATAGTAATCCTAATTCAGCAGTATAATAATCCTAATTCAGCAGTATAATCCTAATTCAGCAGTATAATAATCCTGATTCATCAGTGAAGCTCATTTATTTAATAGTCACGGCCGGTGTTAGTTTAATTTATTATACCAATATATCTTTAAACTTGATATCGCTCCGTGCACTCGTCGCATAATTCGTAATTCGTCGCTTTGTGAGTTCGTAAGCAAGTCTTCATTGCATTTCTGAACTTCTGACATATTACTCTTAGTATTGCCATAGATATAATATAATATGGTATAATATAATATAATATAATATAATATAATATAATATAATATAATATAATATACATATCACAGCCATCCCCCCTCCCCCCCGAGGGCAGGCAAGATAAGGGGCGCAAGATAAGAGGCAGGCGCTCCCTAAGCCGCTGAATGCGCGTCACTCATTCCTTGATATCTGGAACTGCTCGTATGGAATTATCTGTATATTGTGTGTTGTGTATTGCCTGCTGTATATTGTGTGCTGTGTATTGCCTTTTGTATATTATGTGCTGAATATTGCCTGTTGTATATTGTGTGTTGTGTATTGCCTGCTGTATATTGTGTTGTATATTGCCTGCTGTATATTGTGTGCTGTATATTGCCTGCTGTATATTGTGTGTTGTATATTGCCTGCTGTATATTGTGTGTTGTGTATTGCCTGCTGTGTATTGTGTGTTGTGTATTGCCTGCTGTATATTGTGTGTTGTATATTGCCTGCTGTATATTGTGTGTTGTGTATTGCCTGCTGTGTATAGTGTGATGAATATTGCCAGCGTTTCTGCATGCTGCGTGTGTACCTGCATGCTGCTGGTGCTTGTATACTCCGCGTGCTGTATTTCGCGAGGTTGATTGTATATTACGTATCCTGAATATTGCGTATATGACTGCGCATTATGTAAATGGTGAAGGTGGCTGCAACATTCATTCAAATTTTCAATTCAATTCAATTTTCATTCAATTTCAATTTCAAAAAATGTTAAACAAACTCGCAGTGCAGCGTCCCTCTAATGCTAAGAGTTCAAAATATACAATTTAGTCGAAAGTTGAATATTGAAGTTTCGCGGAACAGCGCTAGCGTGTGATTGAATTTTTGTTAAACTCTTTCCTGTTGAATTGATCATAATATCTTATATGAAGATCATTATTTGTCTCTTATACACATCTAGATGTGTATAAGAGACAGATGACATAGTGCATGTACAGCGTCTGCTAACATACTTTATAATAATGCACTGCGTCTGCTAACATCGTTTATGTACAGCGTCTGCTAACATACTTTATAATAATGTACTGCGTCTGCTAACATAGTTTATGTACAGCGTCTGCTAACATCGTTTATGTACAGCGTCTGATAACATAGTTTAAAATTATGTACTGCGTCTGCTAACATAGTTTATGTACAGCGGCTGCTAACATAGTTTATGTACTGCGTCTGCTAACATAGTTTATGTACAGCGTCTGGTAACATTGTTTATGTACAGCGTCTGATAACATAGTTTAAAATTATGTACTGCGTCTGCTAACATAGTTTATGTACAGCGGCTGCTAACATAGTTTATGTACTGCGTCTGCTAACATAGTTTATGTACAGCGTCTGGTAACATTGTTTATGTACTGCGTCTGCTAACATAGTTTATGTACTGCGTCTGCTAACATTGTTTATGTACTGCGTCTGCTAACATAGTTTATGTACTGCGTCTGCTAACATAGTTTATGTACTGCGTCTGCTAACATAGCTTATGTGAAGCGTCTGCTAATTGTTTATGAGCTGCGCTGGTGAGTATTGTCTACATAGAACGCTAGTAAAAATTGTTTACATAGAGCACCTGTAAACATTGTTTACATAGAACCCTTGTAAACATTGTTTACATAGAATGCCTGTAAACATTGTTTACATAGAACGCCGGCAAACACTTTTTACATAAAGGGCCTGTAAATATTATTTACATAGAACGCCCGCAAACATTGTTTACATAGCATGCCTGTAAACATTGTTTACAAAGAACGCCTGTAAACATTGTTTACATAGAACGCCTGCAANCTAGATGTGTATAAGAGACAGAAATAGGCCCCAGGACGCTTCCTTGTGGCACGCCACTGCGCACTGATGCCCAGTCTGACACGGTTCCGTTAATACTGACACGTTGTCGTCTACCTACTAGAAAATCTCTGATCCATTGGAGTACGTTTCCCTCAATTCCCAAAGACTTCACTTTACGCAACAGCCGTTCATGCGGAAAACTGTCAAATGCTTTGGCAAAATCGAGGTACAATGCATCCACTGGCTCCCATTCGTCCAGCATATGCCGCTATATAACGGCCATCATACAGGCGGTATGCCGCTATATACGGCCATCATACGGCAGTATTCACTTGTATCGCGATTTAAATTATAAGTGCGAGGTCACTCAGAGTCAAGGTCAAACAACACAGGTTTTACTGCAGGTGAAGGTCACAGGTCACACCGGCCTGTAGCGCCGCTAGTTATTCCTTCCACCGAACCACTTCCGCTGCCCTGACTTGTTGCTTTCATCAAACCTTCAATTGATGGGCTTAGCAGGCTTGGCTTCTGCCGAATAAATAGTTATCTCTATTATATACCTCTATGTATGAATAGTTATCTTTAGTATAGACCTCTAAACTGATATCTCTTGTGCCCAATAATTATTTCAAGAAATCTCTTTATTTTCCCGTAAATTTAGTTTAATAAATAATTCGCTTCTGCCGAAAATTAATTTAACCATTCCCTCTCTTTTCGGCCTTGAATTTAATTTAATTTATTTCTTTCTTTTGCCGAAAAAATCTACATTAATTAGCACCTGTTTGTTTAGACTCTCAAGCTCGGTGGTGCGCTTCACTAGTTAGTTTGTTTTAATTATTATTTTTGTTAATTTATGCAACTTTATTCATCCTTCCTTATTGATACCAAGATTTAGACAGTACGCTCACACGTTAATGTCTTGGGCCACTGATGGTTTTAGTTATTTTATCGTTTCATTGTATATGGGCCCGACCGCGTCAACAAACGAAGTGAGTTCCATTTACAGTTATTACGTCTACCACATACATCCACCACTTGCATCCACATACTTCATTAGAATAGAATAGAATAAAAGTGTAGGCATTGAAGAAATAGGCCCATGGCCTGTTGCCGATTCTTGAACTTTTCGTGACTTGATTCAAAAGGGATCCGGCCTTTGGAACCCGATCTTTCTATAGCTGACGATTGATTGAGATAGCTGCTGGACTTATTGTCCGGTCCGCAAGTTGCTAGGCATTTTAAGACAACATATGCTCCTTCATAGCTTCGTCTAGTCTGTCACTACATGCATCCGCTGCATAAATCAATCTACATCCACCATATCCGATGCATTCACCACATTCATCCACCTACATTCACCGCGTGCATGCTCAAATGCAGGTTTTCTAACAGCTCCGCATGCCGGTACCGTCATTCTGCGCTCGGCGTTTCCGTAATTGCCGAGATGAGCGGAAAACGGACGGCCATTACCGAGCAAACAGGTCCGTTCCTTCTTTGTGTTCTTCGCGCCGCTAGCTTGTGCCTTGGCTAACTTGCAGGGCGAAATTCTGCAGCAAATACGTGGAGTTTGGAGGATTTTTGTGGGATAACAGCAATGCGATGGAGTTTGATTATTTAAGATGACATCGGTGAATGAGAGTATAGCGCAGCATAAACAATAGCTACACTGCACAGCATTAACAAAGGCTACACTGCCCTAGCTACACTGCCCTAGCTACACTGCCCTAGCTACACAGCCCTAGCTACACTGCACAGTGTAGCCAGGGCAGCAATCAATGTTGGGTGTATCGCCTGCCACGCTGCCCAGTTGGTGGTACGCAGACACACGAAATAAGTGCACGTAAATATCATAATTATATAGTGTACGTAATAGTGCACGTAATTATTATATAATTATTACGTTTGAAGCCACATTACGCACGTAATGTGATTCAGGGGATTGCGTATGATAATATATCACATTAGAATAACTGCATTTGAAATAAAAACCAATAGATGCTTTTAAAAGCACATCTCCAAAAATTAGTCGTGGAGAGCTTTCATTTGCGGCGACATTTGTGCACGCGACGCCCGCGTCCGAATGCGTGACGTGCGCGGCAGCCATCAACGCCGAAGCCGCGGCTGCCCAACTTGTTTGTTCCGCGCTCCGTCTTTTTCAATGAAGAGATATTTATCTTATTTTTTTTTGTGTATAATTTTGTGTATCTGATTTTGGTTTCAGAAATATCTGACGAAAAATTCTTAGTACTTGTAGACTGCGTTTATTTAGTTGTGTTACATTAATTAATGGTTTGCGTGGACACCTCAGCTGGTATTTCTTGCAGTAGTGGATTGCACCGATTACATTTAATGTCAGCAGCGGTACAGAATACGTTAGCCCTGCCACCGTCAGCAGCGGTACAGAATACGTTAGCCCTTGCCACCGAGCATGTAATTTTAATCGTCGAAGTTAGATGACATAACAAATCGGCTGCTTAGGCATGCAATCCAGATATACGTTGTAATTAATTGTTTGAAAAAATTCAAATAATTATACTTGAAAGCGAAGAGGCTCGGGTAAATTTTTATGATAGGCTGGGGTGTGGGTATATATAATTAATAATTCTTATAATAAACTAATATACTCATTCAAATAAATGGGTTTAATGAGTGAGACGCATTTTTACATACAACTTGAGTAGAATGCGCGGACGTATAACTGCGATGCGTTGTTCTCTTACCTGGACAAACTGGGTCAGGATGATCCATGCTACGCAAAAACTGCGTTGATATTTATAATTTCTCACTCATTTCTTTGAGTGTGCTGGACCACAGTTTATTCCTATGGAATAACTCATTTTCATGTTATCTGTTATAAGTTGTTGTGTTCAACATAGAACATGGCGTGTGGTGCGGGATGCACTGCTCTCTCTATCATCTTCTAAAGATATTATTTGAAATGTTGAAATTAGTTGAAATGTTAATTAAATTAAATTGAATGCTGAAATTAGTTAAATTTAAATCAATAATGAAATGAAAGTGTTGCGATGAATATAATGAAATGATGAATATTAATAATAATAAATCGATGAATAATGAAATGAAACTGTTGTATGTATTAGTTCATTAAGATGGATGTAAGACGGAAGAAATTATAACACGATTAATTTGGTGGTTTCAAATTTAATGTATATACGTAAATGGAATAAATTTTGACAATCACTATACTTGAGTGTTAAAAGTCTGCGGTCTTCAATACCAGAATTTACTTAACTTTAATCTTTTTTTCAGTTAGAAAAAAAACAAGTTTTTTAAATTTACTCAGATTTTGGTATATGCAAGTTTTATCTCGTGCTAATAACAAATTATTTATCTCCTCTTACAACAATACGAGAAAGGGAGGGAGGGGAGGAAAGGGTTGGATCAAAAATTGAAATTTAGATTTTCAATTTGAAGCACAAATTGGGTTTGTGCGACGCGAAATCATTTTTTTGCATGTTTTGAAACCAGAATAAAATGGAAGTGGATATATTCTTTTTAAGGTGTAGGTCTGAAGAGGTCTTTATTTAATTATAATCCACAAATTTCTTTATTGGTATTGGAATTTGGGATTGCAGTAATGACGAGATTAGGAAAAACATGATTGTGAAATTGCAGGAATTATCAAGCGAGGGAAACGTCGGGCTATCCTGATAGTGTTTTATAGTGGTAGTCTTATATTGATAGTTTTATATTTTAAAGAGGATCTCTGCAATATCAGTTATTTATTCACCGTCTTTCATATTCATTTCAGTCATAAACGATGAATAAACACGTCACAGGATGTCAAATACTTCTCGAATTTTGTCATTCATTGAAAATACCGCAAACGGTTTTTGTAAACAAATTAACATACAAATGAACAAACGTTAACTACACAAAAAATAGAATGCTATAAAATCTTGAAAAAAACCATCAATATTTCAACAAAAATATTCTAAAATAATAGCAATAATAAGTAATAGTAATAAATGTCCAAGATAAATCAATAGATATTTACCAAAACAGTTCGGGCACCGTGCTGTCGCACCAGTCGCAACCCGTGAACTGGGACTAATCTCTATCCACCTAGGACTTGCCTACTTCTACGTAGGAAAATGTTCAGTAACTGTAGTACTGAACATGACATATCGAATCTGTGGCTGCATATATCACACCTGGTGGGAGTATTGAGTACCACGAATTTGGGAGTATTGAGTACCACTTGTGAGTACCACTTAATAAGTACTACTTATGTGGGAGTATTGAGTACCACTTATGTGGGAGCATTTATCAAGTACCACTTTTAAGTATTATTAAGTACCACTTATTAGTGCCACTTATGAGGGAGTATTAATTAAGTAACACTTATTAGTGCCACTTATGTGGGAGTATTAATTAAGCACCACTTATTAAGTACCACTTACCACTTCGTCTGGCCACGCTGTACTTACGAAAGTCAGAAAGTTATACATAAATTAGATTCCATCAATGAATTAGGTGTACAAAATCGGTGAATTTTTTTTGAATTATCGCTTGTGCTTATTTAATATTATAATGTATTTAATATGAGGTTCTGAAGGCTCACTGAAGGCAAAAGTGGTCGACGCTGCAAGTAACTGACCTACGAAGAGAGGCTGTGTCGTTGAGTTCGTTTTAATAGGAGAAAGCTTTTATTTTGTCCCATTGCTTTAATTTTGTGCCAGTGGTTTTTTGTGCCATATCCCTTATTTTGCCCCATTGCTTTTATTTTGTGCTATTTCCCTGAGAAGCAAAACAACGCCGTTATTGCACCGCAGCCGTGAACTGCGTGCTGACCTACAGTCTTGTTTTGCGCCGCTAGTGCTTAGTAAATAAACGCCATACGCGACTAAAATTACCGCCATACGTGACTAAAATAACCGCCATACGTGACTAAAATATCCGCCATACGCGACTAAAATATCCGCCATACGCGACTAAAATTACCGCCATACGTGACTAAAATATCCGCCATACGCGACTAAAATAACCGCCATACGCGACTAAAATATCCGTCATACGCGACTAAAATAACCGCCATACGTGACTAAAATAACCGCCATACGTGACTAAAATTACCGCCATACGTGACTAAAATAACCGCCATACGTGACTAAAAAAACCGCCGTAACTGCGGCAGAAAATGTCTTCAAGCTCTTGAAGTAATTCGCCTGAAGGGAAAAAGGGAACTTGAATAGCAGATGTCAATTTTCAACATATAAGTATGAATATTTATATTATGTTAAAATCAAGTGACTTTTACTTATATCGGTCGAAAATCGGCCGAAGGAACACCAAGTCATCTATTATTATTAAACTTTTTTACGATACTAAAAACGCTAAATTTCGCATCATCCCGTAGTATTCGCATCAACAATATTGAGCGCATACCGCCGGCAGTTCGAATAAGCTGCAAAACGCCTATTCTAAACGTCTTTATTTCTATTATTATTCTTGATTTCTTTATGTCTCCAACTCTCATTCATACCGTTTTAATTAACGCCTCTTATTATCGTTCTATTATTCTTGATGTCTTTATGTCTTCAACTCTCATTCTTCCCGTCTTAACGTCTCTTATTATTGTTCTCTTATTCTTGATGTCTTTATGTCTTCAACTCTCATTCTTCCCGTCTTAACGTCTCTTATTATTGTTCTCTTATTCTTGATGTCTTAATGTCTCCAACTCTCATTCTTCCCGTCTTAACGTCTTTTATTATTGTTCTCTTATTCGTGATGTCTTAATGTCTCCAACTCTCATTCTTCCCGTCTTAACGTCTTTTATTATTGTTCTCTATATCTTAGCTTCGCTCGAGCTCAATACTCGCCGTGGCCGCTAACCCGTCCTTTATGTCGCAACAACGGGGATATTGAATTCCCATTGATAAAAACTATCGCCATTATACCTCCCATGTTCTCAGTATAATGTCTTTAAATAGAAAACTGTTCGCCAAAACGAGACGTTATTTCTGTTGGAATTTAGAGAAATACTCAATTTTTTCTGACCCGATCTCTAAAGATGATCTTTCCAGTCCATCTCCACCAGGTGATCCGCTTGAATTTCGCTCTTCCCCCGCAGTCCCCTCGCAGTCCCCTCACATTCCCCTCGCACGACTTGCCTCATATCCCCCACACTCCCATCACACGACCTCCTTCACATCCTTCAATTTCCCCTCACATCCTCCACACTCCCCTCACATCCTCCACACTCCCCTCACATCCTCCACACTCCCCTCACATCCTCCACACTCCCCTACACATCCTCCACACTCCCCTACACATCATCCACACTCCTCTCACATCCTCCGCATTCCCCACACATACTCCACACTCCCCTCACATCCTCCACACTCCTCTCACATACTCCACACTCCCCTCACACCCTCCACACTCCCCTACACATCCTCCACACTCCCCTCACATCCTCCACACTCCTCTCACATCCTCCACACTCCCCTCACATTCTCCACACTCCCCTCACATCCTCCACACTCTCCTCACATCCTCCACACTCCCCTCACATCCTCCACACTCCCCTACACATCCTCCACACCTGTCTCTTATACACATCTAGATGTGTATAAGAGACAGGTTCAGTTGTGCCATAGAACACTAGAGTTATACTACACCTGTTCAGTTGTGCCATAGAACACGAGAGTTATACTACACATGTTCAGTTGTGCCATAGAACACGAGAGTTATACTACACCTGTTCAGTTGTGCCATAGGACACGAGAGTTATACTACACCTGTTCAGTTGTGCCATAGAACACGAGAGTTATACTACACCTGTTGAACACGAGAGTTAGACTACACCTGTTCAGTTGTGCCATAGAACACCAGAGTTATACTACACCTGTTCAGTTGACGTGCCGTAGAGAAATGAAATGCATTTCTCACACTCATGAGAAATGCATCTCGCAACAAACAATTCATGGTTTGGTTTTGTAAAATTGAAATTGTGTATGAACTTATAGTCGGCCTAGTCATTGTTCTAGTGTGTCGAGTCATTCATCTAATCTGCTTATTCATTATTCTAACCTATCAAGTCATTCTTCTAGCCTACCAAGTCATTCTTCTAGTCTACCAAGTCATTCTTCTAGCCTACCAAGTCATTCTTCTAGTCTACCAAGTCATTCTTCTAGTCAGCCAAGTCATTATTCTAGTTTATCTATCATACCTCTAAAATATCTCGCCAGCGATGGCAGTCGTCTGAGACTTGCCGAAGATTCGATGGAAGATTGAACTTGAGTTACATCGTCTGCGGACTGCTGGTCGAACGGTATGATGAAAACTGACATAAATAAAATAAAATGTTTCATAAAATGTTTCGTTTGATCTGATACTCCTTTGAAATGGCATCTTTGCAAGTCAAATGTTTGACCAAAGATGTAATCTCGCATAACGGTATTTCGATTGTAATGATATCTAAAAAGTAGAATAATTTATATACTGTATCTAGTGTTTTGCCAATAGTAAATGGCTTCTACGTTGTTTTTTCACAAATAAAATCAATTTATGCACCGATAAATTTCACACAAAGGCAATTTGTGTCGCCGGCCTAAGCCCCGCTTGCAATTTCCAGAAGGAGCCTCGAGCTCTAGATGGCCGCCCTAAAGCTCCTATATGCTGGGGAATCTAGATGGCCGCCCTAGAGCGCCCAGCTACAGAGGAGTCTAGATGGCCGCCCTAGAGCGCCCAGCTACAGAGGAGTCTAGATGGCTGCTCTAGAGCGCCCAGCTGCAGGGGAGTCTAGATGGCCGCTCTAGAGCGCCCAGCTACAGGGGAGTCTAGATGGCTGCTCTAGAGCGCCCAGCTGCAGAGGGGTCTAGATGGCCGCTCTAGAGCGCCCAGCTACAGAGGAGTCTAGATGGCCGCCCTAGAGCGCCCAGCTGCAGGGGAGTCTAGATGGCCGCCCTAGAGCGCCCAGCTACAGGGGAGTCTAGATGGCCGCTCTAGAGCGCCCAGCTACAGGGGAGTCTAGATGGCCGCTCTAGAGCTCCCAGCTACAGGGGAGTCTAGATGGCCGCTCTAGAGCGCCCAGCTACAGAGGGGTCTAGATGGCCGCTCTAGAGTCTAGATGGCCGCCCTAGAGCTCCTAATTGCTGGCCGGGAGTCTAGATGGCCGCTCTAGAGTCTAGATGGCAGCTCTAGAGTCTAGATGGCCGCTCTAGAGTCTAGATGGCAGCTCTAGAGTCTAGATGGCAGCTCTAGAGTCTAGATGGCCACCGGGAGCCGCAACCTGACCCGTGCTCCGGGTTGCTGTGTTGACAGGACGTCGCCAGGACGTCGCGTCTTCCTACGCTTCTTCCTACCGTCCTTCCTGAGTGTTGTCTTCTGCAGGTCTTCCCGCTTGACTGTCCTCCTGTATTTCGGTTTTCTTCCCTTTTCATTTTTATCTGAAAAATGTTTTTTTTCATGATGGCCATAATGTTTATGGGTCATTATCATTATCATCTTGTTCCATTGACTTTTATGACTTAGTTCGTCTTCTAGGTACTCTGCTTTTATCCATGCTGATCTTCATTGCTCATTGCGGGACTGTTTCCATTTGTTTAATTAATTTCAGTATTCAGTTCCATAGCATCAGTCCACTATTAAGTACCTCATATTTAACGTATCGTAATCCATTTCTATTCCTCGGTGTGTTTTAAAAACTTTAAAATAAAACTAGGTTTTCAACTCAGGTTTTCTCATCAGCTTATCATGACGAAGTTACCCCGGATGAATAAATTACCCCGAATCTTCGATCATGTCGAGCCTGAATGTTAATTACCCTTACAATAGAATTAATCGCGGGCGATCGATCTTTCTTAATGGGATTTTTTTTCCGGAAATCCGCTCAGCACAAAACTTTTCATCCAAGTTGAAAACTATCGAATTATTTTCGAGGCTGGCCGTTTACAACCCAGTGGCAATTAATTAGTTACAATTAGTCTGCTCAGTTACTTACGGAACGATTGATGCTGCATTTTCACGGAATGCTCCACCGGCACAAAGAGATTGTTAATTTTGGAGTCGCAATCTTCTTCACATTTAAACGTTTCATTGGACAGCATATCAATTTAGGCTTAGTTTCTTAATACAATTATAAAATTCATTCTGTATACATACGACATACTGTGATTATATGTGTAAGTAAAAATAAAAAATCACTTAAAACGCCTTATATTTCGATGGACGTCCAGGTTTTTTTTATTAAAATTGCTAATCGCGGTTTGGGGAACGCTTCGTTGTTCATTCGACGCTCATTGATTCTCGGGTAATGAACAACTAATTTGCATGCGTGACGTCATCGGTGCAATGGGTTGTTCTACGCATGGTTACGTTGTTTTACGCATGGGTTGTTCTACGCATGGGTTGTTCTACGCATGAGTTGTTCTACGCATGAGTTGTTCTACGCATGGGTTGTTCTACGCATGGGTTGTTCTACGCATGGGTTGTTCTACGCATGGGTTGTTCTACGCATGGGTTGTTCTACGCATGGGTTGTTCTACGCATGGGTTGTTCTACGCATGGGTTGTTCTACGCATGGGTTGTTCTACGCATGGGTTGTTCTACGCATGGGTTGTTCTACGCATGGGTTGTTCTACGCATGGGTTGTTCTACGCATGGGTTGTTCTACGCATGGGTTGTTCTACGCATGGGTTGTTCTACGCATGGGTTGTTCTACGCATGGGTTGTTCTACGCATGGGTTGTTCTACGCATGGGTTGTTCTACGCATGGGTTGTTCTACGCATGGGTTGTTATAAGCATTCAGTCCAGTTGACGTATCTGGTCTGAGATCTTGTTATCAATTATGTATAAAACCTTGTTTTTAATGTTATTTTTCATTTGTGATGTAAATATTTTTCCATTGTTCATTTGATGTGATTAAGATCGAGATTATTTGTCGTAATGATTGTATACAAAATTATCTTTTCTTCGCGCATGCACATATTTTACATGTTTTTGCTTTACTACTGGGCATTTGAGGTGAAAGTAAAGTACATTGAGAATATTCTTAACATTTTTCATAAATGAAAATGAATCGATTTAATTTATTGTGCTAGTCTAATCTCAAATTACTTAGTTGTTATTTGCTCGAGCAGTATAATTTTTCGATTTAAAATGTTGAAATTATCGCTGCTGAACTTTACACAGTTCAAACTTAGAACAGATGCTTGCCGTGGATTACGACTGAACTTGTATGAATTCTTCCACCTTCAGTACTCGAACCCGCGAGAATAATTAAAACTTGAGGCGGGAAATGGTCTCGTAAAGATTCAACCGTCAGGAGCGACGCTTCGCTCAGAAAAATATCTGGGTCATGTCGTAAAATATTGACATACTTTCTTACCCATAGCACGATTGTAGCACTGATGCACCTTTTTGCCGGGCCAAACTTGATTAGGAAACCCCACACAAGGCAAAAAGTGCATTGATTTTTGGAAGAAGTCTCACATATTTCTCTGAAAATAAGCTACGCGCTGTATTGTTGGGAAAAAAGAAGTCCCTTTAGGCAACCAACAGACATCAACCTTGCCTCTGAAATGCTCATATCGGACACGGGATGGATTACGACAGAAAGTTCTTTCTTGATGTGTCTCTTGATTACGAACGGGACCTTTTAGTGTAATTGTTGGTTAGTATATACAGTATATGACAAGGAGGTGCGTTCTTACCCATTGAGATTTACGATCCACAATTACGATCATTGTTAAGAACAACTGTTACGGTTGTGTTCATTAGGTGAAAAAAAGGATATGAGATCTAATACTAGTTTATTATGATAATTTTTTCGTTCAATTGGTTAATTTTTATACGCTGTCATCGATGACGCTGAATCAAATCTTCGAATTCGTTGATATAAAATTTCTAGATTTTATCTAAGAGTTAATGAAGGAACATGTTAACATGGCACAATTCCAATCAGTCTCTACACGATCGCAATGACGCGCAAAACATTCGTCCAATTCTCTAATTCCTATTCATGCCCAAATTCAAAACCTTTTTCTTTAATAAAATACGAAGTAATTTTTTGGCGCGCGAACAAGCTTAGCTTTAACGACTGTCATTACAGAGCTCACGACATTCAAAGTTTGTATAAAACTTGAGTTTTTGGGGCCCACTTGACGGGGTGAGAAAGTGGAAAATTTTGATGTTGGATGAACTTTTCGCGTGTCTGCGAGGCGAACAAGTTGGCAAATGAAAGACAAGAACGCAATAAAGTTTCGTTGGTTAGCAGACTTTTGCGGCTGGTCTGTTCAACTTTTAATTCTATTGACTCGTCAACACTAAAAAATACTTTTTATATTAAAAAACATTGCATATTTCTTTCGTGTCCACCATTTCTGCTTGGCGTGGGGAACACTTTTCATCATCTAACCTTTCTATATTAGGACATTGTTTACGCAATCTTATTTTATTATAATTCTAATATTATTTGATACATGAGCCGATCATATTTTCTCGCAGAGACAGTTTTGTATTATATCTCATTCAATTATATACCTTCTAAATGAACGGCTGGAATGCATCCGCTAAATACTTTTCATTCTCGCCTACTAGATTTCCACATGTATTGCATGTATACCTCACTTGAATTATACCTCAGTTTCCATTTACACCTCACATATCTACCTCAGTTTCCATTTACACCTCTCATTTATACCTCAGTTTCCATATACACCTCACATATCTACCTCAATTTTCATTTACACCTCTCATTTATACCTCAGTTTCCATATACACCTCACATATCTACCTCAGTTTCCATTTACACCTCAAATATCTACCTCAATTTTCATCTACACCTCACATTTATACCTCAGTTTCCATTTACACCTCACATATATACCTCAGCTTCCATTTACACCGCATATATATCCCTCAGTTTACACAAGTCTCATCATGCGAGAGCTTGCAGGGGAAACTCAAACCAAATTTCACGAGTTTACTTGAATCGCAATTTACCCCAGACTTTATCACAAGCAAAATAAAAGTTGTTATAAATTAAACATTTCCTCAAGGTTGCTTTAAGAAGCACTTCAGTGAACTTTCAACTCATGCTACTAAGGCATTAATTTTATTTTTAGTTGACCGCTTCACGATCACATTTTCACCAGCCATTTAATTTTCTCTCTCTTGCGCTCCCAAATCCCGAAGACTTGCATTAATAAATATAATGATTAATTATATTAGCTTTCATTATAATAACATCATTTAAATTAATTATGTATACTTTTGCACGAAATCCTAGTTTTAATCGAGCCATTGTAACAAGATTAAACTTTACACAATTCAATCTATCGTATCAATGTATAAATTATTTAATAAATCGTGCCTACATATCAATATTACAATAGTAGCTGCTATAATTTTCTTACAAACATTGCCCGAGCTTGTTAATATTCTCGATTGTGACCTCAGCATGTAAATGTCCGCAGCGTTGTCGATCCAAGCTCCCTATACATTACCCGCGGTCGAAAATGCTATGAAATTGAGCACGCGTGTTGTTTATTGGAAGCTAATAAATACGACGATGTCATCACCTGGGAGAAGGCGACCATGGCTGCAAGTAACGGAGCAGCTGTCGCCAATGTCTTGTTATATGTCGCAGATGAAGCGTTATTTTTTCTTGGGTCCACCAGGTCCCGTCTTTAAGATGTACGGAAACTTCCATTAAAATGCGTATCTTGGCAGAGTGGCTGATAGCTTTGTTCATAGCTGACTGGTTTGTTGATGTCTGAAGATTTGTACGGTTTAATCAATACTCGTATAAGTCTGTGTTATCAAGTGTCTGATTCTTTACTTTTTTATCGACTAATACGTTTAAACATATTATTTTATATTCTTTGAGTCGGAATCGGTTAAAACTTCTTCTTATCCAATCAACGTTTGGAACATAAGGTAAATAGCAGCTTTAACCTGACAACATCGGAAGTTTAGAACTCGATCACGCATGTTCTTACTAACTATTAACATCGCTGGATTATACGTGCATCTTGAAACAAACTATTCGCCTGAAAATTATCTACGATGATATGAAGTTAAATGATTTAAAACACCTCGTATTCATTATTCCCTTTAAAAAAACAACGAGGAATAATTTGCAATTGAATTAGAAGCAAAATGTTTTGCGATGCAATGTGTTGGGATTTCAATTGGCAAAACATGCATGCTTTCTCAGCCTGACGCGACACCCATCGCTTAAACCTGAAGTCGCTCACGAATCTGTTGTTTTGATTTGAAAAGATAACTAGCCTGAACTCAACAAAANAGAAGCTCGTTTATCTGTTGAATATGAAAGGCACCTGTCGCCTAGACTCAACAGAAGCTCGTTAATCTGTTGAATTTGTACACGTCACTTAACGTTTACAAGTCTCGTATTATCAAGTCTCGCGTTGTGAGGTCACCAGCTTTATGCCCTCACAAAAAGTTAAGTCGTCGCTGTTTCTTGTGAGTTCGATGCAATTATCGAGTTCATAAATTAGCCAATGAGAAGCACTTTGAGTTGTAACGAGTGTTGTGATTGGCTGGCGCACTATCGTGCCTCACAAGCACTCCTGAGGTATGGGCCTGCAGAACTGGAATGGCCATTTGGCTGGGAATGGCCATGCCGCTGGGAATGGCCATTTGGCTGGGAATTGCCTCCCAGTTTTTGTAAATTCCGGGTGTGGGAATTAGCCTCGTTCATCAAAAACAATTTCCTGGACATGATTTATCCTGGCTCTTTTTATTCTGTTGTTTCTTTTGTCTGGTGATGTGATATTGTGGGGTGTGGTGTGGTGTGGTGTAGTGCAGTGAGGTGTAGTGTAATTAGGTGTGGTGTAGTGAGGTTCGTTTTGGTGTGGTGTAGTGCAGTGATGTGTGGTGTAGTGGAGCGGTATTTTTCTACTAAAACTGCTAACGCTTTTCTTTCCAATCGGAATAAATCCCAAGCATCATTCGCACTTCACTTTAAAGTTTGCCATTATTACACTTCACTTACCTGCGGTACAGCTGCAACCGACACAAGAAACGCGTTCTCATCTCAACCAAACGCTGAAGTTTATCGTATATTCCTCCATGCACTAACATTAATGAGTGGGAGTTTGTCCAGATATGCATGCACCTTTTGCCTTTGTGTGGGGGGAATTTTGAAACCAGGTGCCATACTTTCAAAACTGCATAAATAAACGTAAGTACTTACGCTCTATTTTCTTGTCTATGATTGGTGGATTTTGCTTGCAAGGCCGTCAATGATTGGCTGATGAATTTACGATCTCTTAACTTTCTTTGAAAGTATGGGCCCACTTTGGCTGGCTAAAGTTCCTTGGAGCTGCCGTATTGTTGTGCTGCTTGGAGACAACGCAAGCTGCCTCCATGGAGCTGCCGTATTGTTGTGCTACAGGGGCAACACAAGCCAGCAACTTGGAGCAACTCAGGAAAGCATGGCGCTCTCTGCTCCATGGATTTTATCTAAAAAAGGCACGAGCACGGGCAAGGGGCTTGCCTAGGGCACGGGTTTGGGCACTGTCACGGGAAGAGGCTGAGAAACGGGCGAAGACACGAGTAAAAGCACCGGCAAAAGCACGGGCACGGGCACGGTCACGGGAAGAGGCTGAGACACGGGCGAAGACACGAGTAAAATCACGGGCAGAGACACGGGCACCGACTCGAGCACGGGCACGGACTTGAGCACGGGCACGGACTTGAGCACGGGCACGGGCACGGACAGGGGCGCGAATAAAAGCACGGGCACGGGCACGTCGCATATTTGGCGCCCGTATACAAGGCATTGTTCGCTCCACGTACCACGCATTTCAGCTTCAAGGTTTCATTCTTTGTCTGCTTCTGAGTTAATATTTTTTGTGCACCTGAGGCAGCGTATCCCGAGCTTTGACTGCAACAAATTTCTAATTTACGTGAGATGTGTTGTCATTTTGTTGTCATTTTGTTGTCATTTTGTTGTCATTTTGTTGTCGTTTTGTTGTCATTTTGTTGTCATTTTGCTGTCGTTTTGTTGCGTAAGTTAGACCATCTGCGCTTCTGGGTCGATGAGTTTAGTTCTGCAATGTAAGGCAGATTCCTGCCTCAAATACGCTCTACTTCTGCTCTCGGTATTAAAATTTATTTATTGAGAAAAAGATGTCGGAATCTTGATATATTTTTTAGATGCAAGTGAGCTGCATCTAACAACTATATGTACTCGTATAGAAAATAGGCCAAAATGAACTAAAATAAAATAAATAAACAATATTTTCTAGGTCACTTCAACGTTTTCTAGCGGCTTGCTATTCCCAAAAATAAATTTTTCTTAGAATTCAGCAAAAATATTTTGATTCTTATCAAAGGATCGCTGACTAATTAGTACGGAATTTTATGTTGTTTTTAGTGTTGATATTAAGAGTATATAGAGCGCGCTGGTTGCCATGACGACGCCACTGTCAGGCGCTCCTTGCTGGCGTCAGGAGGACGAGGAGGGCGCTGGCAGCGGCGCCCACATGCTGGCGTCAGGAGACGAGGAGGGCGCTGTCAGCGGCGCCCACATGCTGGCGTCAGGAGGACGAGGAGGGCGCTGGCAGCGGCGCCCACATGCTGGCGTCAGGAGACGAGGAGGGCGCTGGCAGCGGCGCCCACATGCTGGCGTCAGCCCTGGCTGTAAATATAATTTATTTCAAAACTATTCCAACATCAAAGCCGCCGCCTGCGCTTGTTTCCTGAAGCTGCGCGAAGCTCGCGCTTCCCTGAAGTGCTTCAGAAATAGGATATTCCACTGAATTATTATTATATCAAGAATTATACATAAATAGAATATTCCAGTGAATTATCATTATATTAAGAATTATACTCAAATAGATTATTCCAGTGAATTATTATGATATTAAGAACTATATTCAAATAGATTATTCCACTGAATTATTAGTATATTAAAAATTATACTCAAATAGATTATTGAGAGAGAGAGAGAGAGAGAGAGGAATAGGTGTAGGAGAGGGAGAGAGAGAGAGAGAGGGAGAAGGAGAGGGAGAGAGCTGTCTCTTATACACATCTAGATGTGTATAAGAGACAGGTGTAGTGCAGTGATGTGTGGTGTAGTGGAGCGGTATTTTTCCACTAAAACTGCTAACGCTTTTCTTTCCAATCGGAATAAATCCCAAGCATCATTCGCACTTCACTTTAAACTTTGCCCTTATTACACTTCACTTACCTGCAGTACAGCTGCAAGCGATACAAGAAACGCGCTCTCATCTCAACCAAACGCATAAGTTTATCGTACATATATTCCTCCATGCACTAACATTAATGAGTGGGAGTTTGTCCAGATATGCATGCACCTTTTGCCTTTGTGGGGGGGGGGGCGAATTTTGAATCCAGGGGCCATACTTTCAAAACTCGCTAAGTGAACGTAAGTAC
>NW_025945195.1:40406-43616 GCF_000764305.2 Hyalella azteca | reverse complement strand
AGTCAGAGGCAATGCATGAATCAATTAACAGAATAAATAATTTTGAAAAAAAATTATATATTGAAAAATTTTGTATTTAAAAAATTGAAAAATTATTTTTTTAATATTCGAAAATTAAATGAGAAATTCATTTTGCATCTGTAAGATTGGAGACACTGGATTCTTTGGAAGTGTTGTCTTTAAAAAGTAATCTTTAAACGTATATTATTTTACAACTGCGCACGCATTAAAATTATTTCAAGTATGTGGATTCAGTCGTTCCTAAATTAGGCAATTAACCGATATTTAACCGATATTTATTTATTAACCGATAATTAGGCAATTAACCGATAATTGTCATAAATGAACAAGGCTGTCCACCAAACTGAAAAAATATTAATTTAAGCCGGGGCTGTAGTTTCTACAATGTCATGTATGCGGATTCATTTAATTTAAAATTAGGTATTTAACCTTTATCTGCTTATATGAATTTTGATCTACATGGCATTCCAGATAAATGTTAATTTTTAAACAGCGCAGTGGTTGTAATAAATTCAGTTTTGTAAAATCAGTCGTTTGTAAATTGGATAATTATAGTGCAAATAAGCCTCTTAAAATTGGGTAATTATATTACAAAAAAGCTTTAAAATAGAAGTAATGGTATCATTTTGATTGTCAGGTAAGTCATTCAATTATTGTTGTAAGGTTGATGTAATGTGTAGGTCTGAAAATAATCAACTAGTTACGAGAGCAATAAATTTCATTATTGTTACATTTGTCATGTTTTCTTTTCACTTGACAGTGAGGTGAATTTTAAATGTTTTGTCAAGCTTCCTAAATTAGCATTTATTTTTGATCATCGCATTAATGCCAAGAAGACTTGAATTTCGGCAGGCTTAGGCAAATAGTTACTGGTACTTTATCGTCATGCTAGTCCAATTGAGGTGGAAAAACATGGTAGTCCAACTCATTTAGATGCAGAAATTTTTTTCTTGAAGTTTAACTCACAGCAATCAAGAGTAAGTGCCAGCTAATGGCCACGTTCAGTACAGCGTCGTCAGGTCTAATTGTTCAGTTAACCGCTGCTTCACAAACTGCAATCCAATATGGCGACCAGCACAATATTGTAACCGCAAACTCTGCTTATTTCGAGGTGATAATTCTTTCTTGAGCAATTGATTGTAATTTCATAATCTTAAATTCGGTGATAGATTAATAAACCTGTACTTAGCAAACTGATTTCACTTGAATTGATTTTGTAACTTCTCTTCATTTGAATTGGGGTTTTGTTGAAGTTTATGCTGCTTCCATCGTGAGTAATAAACATCAAAAAGTTCTCACCCGCAGCAACAAAATCGATTGAACTCTGCAACTATGAACTTAATTTTTAACTCCTTGTTATTCAAACGATTTTGTTAATGGTGGATATATGGCCAACCTCAAAATAAACATTTACGAATATTTCGCATCGTGACGAGGAAACTTTAGTCGCCATTGCACTTAATCTGCCGCTATTGCACAATAAAGCAGTTTATCGTGTTTGAGTTTGAAAAAGTTGTGGTAGTTAAAATTTGAGTAAATTGGCGAACTAATATTGTATTTATTCAACACATTACTAATGTTCTTTCGTTCCTATGGAAAGCTGGCGACTTATGTGTGTATGCGCGCGCGTAGGAACAGATAGAATCCATGCAGGAAGGCTAATGAAAAATGCAATGGCATAATATATCTATTAAACTTGAACTTTACGTTAAGCTAATAATTTATAATTGATCAAGTTAACAGGCTAGATCAATTTTGAAAATACGAAGCACAATTTTTATAATTTAACCCTGTGTGGGAGCCTGATATCGGAAACATGAAGCTCTAAGGTTAATTTTCCGTTATGGTACCTTGATTTCAGGTAAAATTTTCAATGCGAATAAATGAAATGAAAGAAATAGTCTCGGTATTTTATTGGTCGAAGTGGACACTAGCGTCCTCGACACACAGTTCAGTTCACCAGGCTTAAGTGCTTTGCCAGTGAAAATCAAAGCGAAGGCAGCAAACATCACTAATGTTGTTTGATATTGTTCTGGACGTTTTTGCTGATGACCTGTAACTCAGTGAGCAAACTTTCGACAATCTATTCAAGTCACGTAAGGATGGCTCTGACGAAGTTCTGAGAAGGCTTTTAGGGTAACTTTTATTGGTTTTATGACGTAACTTAATAGCCTGTTCATCTATCCCCCCATTTGTGATCGGATGCATGGCAGTGAAGACTTTACTTAAATGAAGTTTTATTATTGAACCCTCTGTGTAAAACACTCAATAGACATAAAGTTCGCGAACAGAATCATGATGACATTGTTTCCCAGTTCTAAAACGACTTCTTTTCTTTTGTGTGCAGCCAGTTTATCAGCATCTCTGTTCAACGAGTTCATTGTTTTGATGTTCATTGTTTTTTTCAAATCCAGGTGATTGCGTTCATATCTAATTGAGAAGTATGATATTCCTATTCATACCAATGCGTCACAGGCATGTAATATTTCTGCCACAGATGTTAATTTAATCCATCCGATATTTTTAACGAAATTATTTACATTTAATAGATCCCATTCTTTTATATTTGCCCATGAAAACGTCGTGAATTATAATTTATCGAAGAATGTATTCCTTGAAACTGTTTTCACCAACCTCGTCCGCGCGGCATTGAATTTCTATAGCAATATTTGCATGCTTCGCTGCCATCCACAATAATGTTCGCCGAATGGCAGCAATAATATTGCTTACAATATATCAAAGCTGGCGCTTGACGCTCTCATGTAAAGGGTCAGCGACCACCTGACGGAATTTAGGCATTTGCCTTACCTTCATGCGCGCAGCTTTGATGCTTCCCACGAATATTTGAGGTCAATATCATGGCTTTGTAAATATTTCATGTGGTTATGCGAGGCTTTCTAAATATTTCATGTGGTTATGCAAAGCTTTGTAAATATTTGCGAGGTTCCTGAACACTTCTTGTCGTGCGAGGTTCCCGAACACTTCTTGTCGTGCGAGGTTCCCGAACACTTCTTGTCGTGCGAGGTTCCCGAACACTTCTTGTCGTGCGAGGTTCCTGAACACTTCTTGTCGTGCGAGGTTCCCGAACACTTCTTGTCGTGCGAGGTTCCTGAACACTTCTTGTCGTGCGAGGTTCCCGAACACTTCTTGTCGTGCGAGGTTCCCGAACACTTCTTGTCGTGCGAGGTT
>NW_025945195.1:0-39935 GCF_000764305.2 Hyalella azteca | reverse complement strand
AACAAAACAAAACAAAACAAAACAAAACAAAACGAAACGAAACGAAACGAAACGAAACAAAACAAAACAAAACAAAACAAAACAAAACAAAACAGAACAGAACCTGTCTCTTATACACATCTAGATGTGTATAAGAGACAGGAACACTTCTTGTCGTGCCAGGTTCCCGAACACTTCTTGTCGTGCGAGGTTCCTGAACACTTCTTGTCGTGCCAGGTTCCCGAACACTTCTTGTCGTGCCAGGTTCCTGAACACTTCTTGTCGTGCCAGGTTCCTGAACACTTCTTGTCGTGCGAGGTTACTGAACACTTCTTGTCGTGAGAGGTTACTGAACACTTCTTGTCGTGAGAGGTTCCTGAACACTTCTTGTCGTGCGAGGTTCCTGAAAATTAAAAAAAAATCCAAAGCCGTGAAGGCCAAAAGTTGGCGTTGAGAACCGCGCTTACTGCGGGATTTTGCTACCTGTGCAAATGGCGTCATTTTACCGCGGCGGAAATTGTGAAAGTTGCACGCAAAGAATATTTAATATTTTCTAGGTCTCATTGCGACGACGAAAGCATTTATAGTTACCGAATTAAATGTGAGATTTCGTAACTTTCGAATATAATTTCAGGTTACCGAGGCTCATTGATTAAAAAGACTCACAGGATCTAACAACGACTAAAAATTATTGATCGTGCGCAATGGCGTATTTGCTCTCATGGAACTTTAGACATTACTGAAGGCTTCAAACTTCAGCAGCTTCTTCATTGTCAGTTCTGCGAAGTTCCTTACTTCCATGGCCGCGGGCGGGAAGTTAGAAAATAAAGATAAACTTGTGATTTATGACGCGAGTTAACATGTCTCGATATTTTAACGTCGTCTATTATATTGTATTTAGCGAGGCTCGCGTCACGGATTCCTGAGAGGAAATGTCAATAATGAACGCTCTTGTCACTTCGGTTAATGCGACAAACTGCTTTATATAACACGGTTCATTCCAGTATATTGTCATCATTGAACGAGATATATTTAAATGATTGTTTTATGTGAGTTTTCGTGTCTGTGTACCTGAAAATTCGCATGATTTTTCTAATTTTTAAATGTTCAACGTCAATCGCTGGCCGATCACTAGGCCAAACCTGTCAAATTGTGCATCACCTTTCATGGCTCCAATTAAATGCTACTTCAGAGTTATATAGCATCACCGCTACTCCAGGGGGCTATAAAACGGCAATAAAGTCTATTACAAAGCGTCTAAATGCCATAAAGGCTTCTATAGGCTTATGCATGGTACTTTTAAGACTTATTGGGCGATGTAATACTGATAAAATCTTCATATACAGTACGTGTAACATTTTATAGCCGCCGCCACACAGCCTCATTCAGCTAGGATTAATGCTAAGTACGTGATGCTTAAAGATACTTTGATGGCTTTTGGAGTGTTGAGAAACATGCAGGCGATGAGTTAATGCCTGTTTAAAGAGGGTTAATTTAAGGAGATAATTAGTACTTAAGGCTGACGGCCGGGAAGAATTGACGGCCTTAACGAGGCTTCGTATTGAGCGTCGGCCGTCGGGTGCTGATGGACGCAGATTTGCGCTACTAGCTACCATGTCTGTAGCTTTCTATAATAATTATATCATTAGTTTGATTAAATCACATCATCAGCAATTTCATATTATGTTATTCATGAGTATTTTAATCGAAATCATGGGTATTTAAATCACACATCACATCACCACCCACCACATACATCACATCACCACCCACCACATCACCCATCAGTCACCATCCGCTGGCTGTTTACGTACGCTTGCTTCTCGCTTATTCTTGGCCGATCCTCGGTGGATGAAAAGCCATCCATTTCCCCACGACACACGACAGCAACACGACTTCGTCTCCCTCACTACACACGACAGCAAAATTGACCAAAGCTAAAGCGCCGTGCCAGCAACAACAGCTTCATTTTATGTATAGTCATATAAATTATTTATAATTATCGTATATTATCGTTGCTGTAGGATCGTAATTATCGTCATATATCATCATCGCTGAACATTAATTATCATAATATGATCATTACCATTACCACCATCATCATCAACATATCACCATCCACTTCACGGCCGTGCATTTACGGCCGTATAATGATCATATTCTGCGATCGAACCGTCGATATTAAGTTAATTTAGTGTAATATTGAACAATGTTGTGTTTTTTTATCCATGGAAGTTCATTAAATTGATTATCAGCAGAAATAATTATTTAAAAATTCATTTCTGGTCGATTTTGGGCTAATTAATAAAAGTTAGTCGATTTTAGGCTAATATTTTTTTTTATTCTTGTGCAGGTAAGCGCTTGCTACCAAGCTGGAGGCCAGTAACTGACTGCCACCCACTGCCCTGCTGCTCAACTGATATCAGGTCCATATATTATACTCCATTGTTCCGTCTCAATATATCTATATATGTAATGTATCTTCAATTTTAGAGTTTTCCTAATTTTCCGATCTTAAATTCAAATCAAGTTCAGTAAATCTTTTATTCTTTTATCGCAAAAACTTCCCTTTCTCTTCCTCTTATTCGCTGTTCTTCTTCTGCCAATACTCTTATTTTACGTATTTGTATTAATCCCTGTTTTATCAAATCCCTGTTCAATGAAAATATTATTCTTGAATTTTATACTGTTTATCTTGCTAAACCTCCTTCTTTATTCCGTCCATCCACTGCCATTATTGCTTATGCTATTCTCGTTTATATTTATGTTATCGCTTTCCCTTTCTTCCAAATGAACGCTCAGTTTCCTTTGTCCCTATTCTTCATTAATAGGTTCTTTCCTGCGCTGGTATTTATATTTCCTTCAGTTCTTTGCTTGCACTTTTATCTTCTATTCTTGCCACAGGTGAATATATTTAGCGTTGTTAGCTGCCTCTCGTGTAATGCAATCGCTTCATTTGCCTTTAACTTCTACGTTGTTTTTATGGTGCTTGCTGTGATAAAATCAGGCTATGTATCACTGCAGTGACGTGCAGTGACATTACACGTCACTGCAGTGACATGCAGTGACATTACACGTCACTGCAGTGACATGCAGTGACATTACACGTCACTGCAGTGACATGCAGTGACATTACACGTCACTGCAGTGACATTGCATGTCGCTATTCCATTCATCTTTCCGTCACTCCTCTCCAAGACGAACATTTCCTCTTATTCATATAATTAATGAAAAATATAAGAATTGACCCACCAATAAGTTTATCTCAGTAACTTTATATTACAATATAAAATAATAATAGTGATAGTGTAATAATAGTCATATTAGATCGTCACCGTGGCACACGATAAAGTGTAAAGTAATAATGGTAATAGAGTAATAATGTAATATAATATAATATAATATATGATTTCCTTGCTAAACATTCTATTTACTCAGTCACAATTCATTCTGTGAGTTTTTTAGTCGCCAATTTCTTTTTCTTGTCCTTTTCTAATTCTCCACTTAAACTTTTCACTTTCCTGTTTTTTTCAACAGCCGCATCCCCCTCAGCATTCTCCCTAATAACTGACACTCAATTTCATTTTCATCCAATGCAACTTTCAGTGGAAGCTCAGATTTGCCCTACCCAGCTAAAATTTACCCTACCCAGCTCAAATTTACCCTACCCAGCTCAAATTTACCCTAACAAGCTCAAATTTACCCTGTCCAGCTCAAATTTACCCTACTTAAATCAAATTTACCCTACCCAGCTCAAATTTACCCTACTTAGCTCAAATTTACCCTACCCAGCTCAGATTTACCCTACCCAGCTCAAATTTACCCTACTTAGCTCAAATTTACCCTACCCAGCTCAGATTTACCCTACCCAGCTCAAATTTACTACTTAGCTCAAATTTACCCTACCCAGCTCAAATTTACCCTACTTAGCTCAAATTTACCCTACCCAGCTCAAATTTACCCTACCCAGCTCAAACTTACCCTAAAAACCCTAAAACCTTACCCTAAAATTTACCCTACTTAGCTCAAATTTACCCGTCCCAGCTCAAATATACCCTACCCAGCTCAAATTTACCCTACTTAACTCAAATTTACCCTACCCAGATCAAATTTACCCTACCCAGATCAAATTTATCCTAAGTCTATACAAAATCCCGCGCATGTGTGTGCTGAAAAAATAGAAAAATTCAGCCACGTTTCTGCGTAGACTTTCCCGACCCGTTGAACTTGCCTAATTAAAAAATGAGGCCTGAATACTCGCTGTGGAGCTGAATTTTTAGTGCGCAGCGGCGGTGCCGTGTTAGTGCGGAGCGGTGGTGCCGTGTTAGTGCGGAGCGGTGGTGCCGTGTTAGTGCGGGTGAGAAATTTGTACAAACACAAAATTTCTGCATGCGCAAAACTGCACGCGGTTTATGCGTCATGTACGAAGTTATTGCGTCGAAAAGTTCCATGCATAGAATGTGCGGCACATATTAGTTTTAATTCTAATTCTTGGTGATCATTTCGACCTTCACGTTTTAATATGCGCCTAATTAAATTGTGTTATTGTAATGTTCACTATTTCTTTGTAACTTAATCGGATTGTGTAATTGAAGTTTTATACTGAAAGTAAACATATTATTGCATAAAAATTACGCTAGACTTCTTATCGGTGCCTTCGGCAATCGATCGGTGGAATGCGAGTTCGTGCGGGATGATCACTAATATAAATAATATTGAATTAAATATTAATGATCAACTCGATTTCTATTATCTAAAATTATTTTCATTTTTCAGCAATTGTGGATATACGGGCTGAATAATGTGAAGATATACTATTTAAATACTTCACTAAATATTATATTAAATGTTATTGGAATTTATTCTTGAGGATCTGTGAGCTACGTGAACGCCTCCTTCTGTTTGGATTTCAGTCCTAGACGATTTCAGTCCTTGACGATTTCAGTCCTTGACGATTTCAGTCCTTGACGATTTCAGTCCTTGACGATTTCAGTCCTAGACGATTTCAGTCCTTGGCGATTTCAGTCCTTGACGATTTCAGTCCTTGACGATTTCAGTCCTTGACGATTTTAGTCTTGGACAATTTTGTTCCGAGTTTCCTCGCGAAGAAAAAGTTTCTCGCTTCGACCTGGAACGTTGCTCTGCGTCGTAAAGAAATGCTGACTCATGCAAATTGGATGTTCGCTTACAAGTCAGGCAATGGTTTACAGAAGCGGTGAATGGTTCTCCTGAGACTAATGGTGCTCACGCTGCCTTAGGGAACAAACTTCCTAGGCCTTTGTAAGATTATTCTGCAGATCGACTTCCTCTGAATCGGGAAATTCTTCGAGCTAGAACTCAATGATTTTTTTTCAATTAATCTATATTATAACAAAGCTCAACGATTTACTTATTTTTTATTTACTTCTATGTATTTCATGTGCAAGCTTCGAAAATTTTCGAGTAAATTACAGTACTAATATATTTAATTAGAGAAAACTAACGCATGATCGATAGTGTACGTCGTGAGCTTCAACAAGTCGATATTCCCTTTAATGAAATGCTCACATCTCTATTCTGTTTTTCTACATAATGTTTCGGAAAATAGTACAAAATATTTTATCAATGGTAGTTATCATCTTATGACATTATGTATAATTAGTTCATGAAGGAAAATTTGCACGGTTTATGACATCTAAATACTTCAGACCGCCGTAGCGGTTTTGGGTGATTCGAATTGGAATAATTCAAATGCAATCGATGAGTAACTGTCGTAGCCTGGGCAGAGATTGGCTTTATAATTAGCACAGACATCGACTATTCACACGATGATGAGTCATCACTACGCATAATCATCGACTATTCACTCGATGATCACTACTTGTTCAACCATTCCCAGGACTGGCGTAGACTTCGGTCCAGCCTACCAGCCCCAGACGCCGGGTACGCACAACCTACAATAAAACCGCCAGGATTCCGGCGACTTATTCGCTTCCGCAGCTCAGCCTTTTGCGGAAGCGCGCCTTTTGATCGCTTTTCTGATGATTCCTCGCGGTGAGCAATCAATTGGGGGCTCCTGAGTCCAGCCACAATCCCGCAATCCTTTGAACACAATCCGGCACCGAAGCTCTTGGCACAGTCATGAAGGATGGCTTTATTATGTCGCGCACCTCGTAATTTCTGCGTCTGAATGCGTCAATTGCGCCTCTCTTTGAAGGCGAAGACGATCCGCTTTCCTGTTGGCTTCTTATTTCGCTTCGACTTTCATTTCTACACTCAAGTCTATATTTTGCCAGCATTTATTATGATCACGTTTAATAAACTGAGAAATTTTTATACTCTCAATATATACCTATCGTTTATATCATGTATATAATATCATCATTTCTACGCGTATAACTTATTTTATTCGTTGGTACTTACGGATTGATTCTTGCTATTTTTGTCTGTTTTGGGAAAGTCAAATAATTTCTCTGGTATATTTCTCGTGTTCCTTGACTGTAAATCATTTTCATTTATTTTAAATAAAATTTTCCTCAATTGCAATTGAGGGCAACGCAAAAGAACTTCCATCATTCAAGTTCCACTTCAGTTTTCCGAATTTATTCATTTTTCTATTTGGAGCGGCGGAGCTTTGACATGAATTTTCTTTCCTCTTAACATGAAGAATTTTCCAACTGAATGAACCATTGGTCTTCTGATGAATGATTTCGTGTGGGCAATTCTTTTGAACCAAACTTGCTTTGATTATCAATTGTATTCGCGTCACGCTCTTGTTGAGCTCTCGGATGTGAAGGCAGTGACAACTTCACAAAACTTTATTATCTTCAAACGAAAATGCAGGTTTCTGGCTTTAATATTGTACACGTGTGGGCAAAGTTATTGTTATTGAGAAAATTTATAAGTGACTAAATTATGAGATTCTAGTAGATTAACTTTCGGGCTTTTGAAATTGAATAACATTAAATTTGAATAACATTAAGGGATTTGAAGAATAGGCAATCGCTGGAGTTTCTTTAATTAAGTAACCGAGGCTGTGTGAGGCGTTCTATGTTTTCTTGCTAGCACTGAAGTAAAGACCTTTGCATTTAAACGTTTACAACGCTATGTTGTATTTTAAAGTGTGGTGCTTTAACGCCACGACGTTACCGATTACTGAGGTGAAGGTGGAGATAATGGATTAATAAAAATCGAGAATGAACGTGTAGGTTAAAAGGGGAGATTAAAAAAATTGTTTAAAGTGAAGGATATTGGTGTACTCCAGTCCTGTACGGACAGTGTGCATAAATGGACCTTTTTTCAGTATAGTAGCCAGGTTCTGTGCGCACATTGTACACAAAACGTACAATATTTCGAGTAGTGCCTGCGTTATCGTGAAGTGACGCGGCGTATCAGGCGTGGTCCACAAGGGGGCCGTTACGGTTGCGTGTATCACCGATGCCACAATCATGCCGCAAAAACTTTAATATAATAAAACTACGCGAGGCAATCGAGGTTATTATGTGATCATAGTGAAATAGTTCCCGTAATGTATAATAACTTTCGTTGTTTTTAGCTAATATTTTTGAGAAGAAGTTTCACTTATTATATTACATATTATTATTACATATATTAATACATTTATTATATTACATAGATTACTACAATATTATATTATCCTATAAGCGTGCTGTAGGCAAGGCATAGGTCCTTCTGAAAATCATGGGTCTCCTTCTACCTTATTACCACGTTTTTCTTGACTTCGTTTCGTGTCCGTCTGTCATCAAAAATTCAAACCTTAATTTAGAGCTCTTCTAAACATCCTAGTAAGTTGAAATTTGGCATGCATGCTTATGCTGCCTAACAATCCAAGATTTGATCATCAGAAATAATAATTAATTTTTTTTTTGAAAAAAAAAATTAAAATAAAAAAAACACTAAAAATTCACGGTTTGGAATTGAGTTTTTTCTCGAACATCCACACTTGCCAACCCTGGAAATTGATTTAAATTGCTAAAATTGCTAACTAAAAAGTAGAAAATAAATAAATCTAGAAAATATTTTTAAAAACCACGTTTTTCTGGTTTCTACAAAACTAAAAATAGTGAAATAAAACAAATAAAAAAAACTTTTAAAAACCACGTTTTCTTAACGGGCAAAAAAGAAAAACATTTACTCCTACATAACATTACATAACATTTTACATAACTTAAATGTTATGTAAGAGTGAATGTTTTTCTTTTTTGTCTGTTAAGAAAACGTGGTTTTTAAAAGTTTTTTTATTTCTTTTATTTAGTTAGTGTTTTTGTGTGAAGGACAATAATTTATTCAAATTATCACACTTAGTTTATAATGACTGCAGCCTCTTAAATGACAAGAAACCGCACAAGTTAAACATGAATAGAATTAACCTCAATGTCAAAAGAGTGTCGTCAATTCTTACGGTGTACGTTGTCGAACGTCTCGTATAAATGCCACACAATCTAGTGCAAGCATGACATGCCATACAACTAACTGCAGGCATGACATGCCATACAACTAACTGCAGGCATGACATGCCATACAACTAACTGCAGGCATGACATGCCATACAACTAACTGCAGGCATGACATGCCATACAACTAACTGCAGGCATGACATGCCATACAACTAACTGCAGGCATGACATGCCATACAACTAACTGCAGGCATGACATGCCATACAACTAACTGCAGGCATGACATGCCATACAACTAACTGCAGGCATGACATGCCATACAACTAACTGCAGGCATGACATGCCATACAACTAACTGCAGGCATGACATGCCATACAACTAACTGCAGGCATGACATGCCATACAACTAACTGCAGGCATGACATGCCATACAACTAACTACAGGCATGACAGGTTGTTTAAAAACTGAACAGTATAAGGATACGGCGGTCGTTGATTCACGTGGTAATTAACTACTGCTTGGGGTGCTTATAGAATTATTACTGCTTATATTAGTACATGTACTTTGAGACTATATAAGTTAGGTTTAATCGTTCAGTCAAGTCTTGCGGTTAGAGCGCTTTTGATGCATTGATGAAAGCCAGGCAAGGCTGTCATAAAAGCCAATAACTTGAGCAGCAACTCAAGTCTTCCAACCGTAACTTGAGCAGCAACTCAAGTTGTCCAACCGTAACTTGGAGCAGCAACTCAAGTTGTCCAAGTTAAGGACCAGCGAGCACCGAGCTCCTACCGCATTAGGAATAATGGACTAAGCGGCTACCATGGCCTGGCTATATCCTATATTGCAGGGTATTCACGGAAACTTTCTGTTTTATATTTCGCGACAAGCAGCCAGATGTTGTAGGAAAAAAGCGGGCATTATTTCATATGGCAGGCAAAGTCATGAAGTTTTGCGTTCCGCATAGCCAGGCGCCATTATGCACTGGACAAGTGAGCAGCGTGCGTTTGCTGTCGAGACGTACTTTTTTAATGGCCGTACTCGGTTCCGTATTCGTCCTTCAAGTCAGGTTCCTGATCGGAAATCGATTGTTACGTGGGTGAACAAATTTAGGGCAAGTTATCTTAAATCAATTGTTTACAATGACTGTCCAAGGCCTTCCTCGTTTGAAGAGCAACATAAGCCAATCCATCACAAACATGCCCATCAATATGCTTCAGCGAGTCGAACGTAACTTCAAAAATCAAACAACTGAATACATTGACAATAGGGGTCGTCAATTGTCCAATGTCATCTTTAATACTATGTGATACCAAAATTCAGGTAATGTTTTTTTTAAATAAAATTAATAATGTAACGATATCTTTACTAGTTCTTATTTTGTTAGGCTTTCAAATCTGTAGGAAAAAAGCGGGCATTATTTCATATGGCAGGCAAAGTCATGAAGTGTTGCATTCCGCATAGTCAGGCGCCGTTATGCACTGCATAAGTGAGCAGCGTGCGTTTGCTGTCGAGACGTACTTTTTAATGGCCGTTCCATTATCGCTACTCAACCAGCAATCCGTATTCGGTTCCGTATGCGTCCTTCAAGTCGGGTTCCTGGGGTCATACTTTCAAAACTCGCTAAGTGAACGTAATTACTTACGCTCTATTTTCTTGTCTGTGATTGGTGGATTTTGCTTGAAAGGCCGTCAATGATTGGCGAATGAACTTACGATCTCTTAACTTTTTTTTGAAAGTATAGGCCCTGATCGGAAATCGATTGTTACGTGGGTGAACAAATTTAAGGCAAGTTATCTTAAATCAATTGTTTACAGTGACTGTCCAAGGCCTTCCTCATTTGAAGAACAACATAAGCCAATCCATCACAAACATGCCCATCAATATGCTTCAGCGAGTCGAACGTAACTTCAAAAATCAACCAACTGAATACATTGACAATAGGGGTCGTCAATTGTCCAATGTCATCTTTAATACTATGTGATACCAAAATTCAGGTAATGTTTTTTTTCAATAAAATTTATAACGTAACGATTCTTTACTAGTTCTTATTTTGTTAGGCTTTCAAATCGGGAAGCTTACGTGAATCACCGGCTACCATAGCCAGGCCATATCCTACTACATGCATCCTTCAGGGTCAGCAAGCACGCAGAGAAATGAATAAAACTTTGTCTTCTTTCACGCCGTAACTGCGCTTTTTTCGTCCTAATAGCGATGCCCTTTTGAACTTGTGTGGTTTATTCTGACCAAGTTTTACCCTGGAAAGAGCGTATATCAACACTACGTCTGCTCTCTGTTTGAGATGTGGGTACAAAGTGTGTCACTAATAGGACAAAATTGCACGAAAAATAGGACAAAATTTCATTGGTTTGCACGAAAACCGATTTCAGTGGAAGTTACCCGAAAGAATTTATTCGTAATATGCTTGAGCAGCTTAAGTACATTTAAATAATTTGAAACTAATTTGATGGTTTGTTATCTAAACATGCAGGTAACTTGTTCAATGGCAAGCATAATTTTACATTCAGAACCTCAATCACTTATAAGTTAAATACAGGTTTTGGTTGAAAATATTTATTTTAAAAACCTATTTGCTTTCTGGCAGCGTAGATAGTTTGATTCCCCAGTAATATAAGATCTTTAATTTTCTATTATTAATACTCGTGAAATATTCAGCATATAATGATTCATACTGGTTAAATGATTCATAATTGCATGTTTTTTTTAATGAAATTTGTGATTTTTCAGTTCATTTGACCGTGTTTCATGAATGCCCAGAGGGTTAGAAGAGGATTAGAGGGTTAGAAAACATGAACCATGAGCGTTAGATTCCAGGGATATTTTTTTGACATGGTAATCTCTTGGCTGATGGCACACCTCAGAAGGCAAGGAAATTTGTAGACCTAAATAAATAATTCTAGGTATTATTGCATCTTTATTAACAGTGACCGATTTTCAGTAAAAGCTTGTATCATTTGTGACATTGCGGTACGTCGTATGTACGAGAGAAGCGTCGTGACGAGGGCATTAATGGCAAACTGGGTCATCAAACTGAGTCATCAAAAGGGGTCATCAAACTGGGTCATCAAACTGGGTCATCAAACTGAATCATCAAACTAGGTTATCAAACTGGGTCATCATAAGGGGTCATCAAACTGTGTCATTAAACTGGGTCATCAAACTTGGTCATCAAATTGGGTCATCAAATTTGGTCATCAAACTGGGTCATCAAACTGGGTCATCAAACTGGGTCATCAAACTGAGTCATCAAACTGGGTCATCAAACTGGGTCATCAAACTGGGTCATCAAACTTAGTCAAGAAACTGGGTCATCAAGCTGGGTCATGAAACTGGGTCATCAAACTTGGTCATCAAACTGGGTCATCAAACTATATAATCAAACTGTATCATCAATGACAAACTGGGTCATTTAAGATAAAACTGAGATAATTGGAAACTGGACTGTTAATGGGAGACTGGAGCATTAATGTGAAACTAATGCATCAACAGGTTTCTGTATTTATCGCTATTGAAACGATTGCATGTGTTATAAGCTGGATTTTAATTCATATCACGTGCGCTGACAGAATTGACGGAATTCCACTGAAGCCGTCTGATGCTGGGATCATTACAGCTAACTGCTCATTGCGAAAATGGAGAACATCCTAGTTAATTAGGAGATCGTGAAGTAGTTGAAGTATCCATCTCCATCACGACACGTTCTGCCTCACAAAAGGCTGTCCTCAGCAAGTCTCAGACAAGCACGCCTCGTGTGCCGCCTTTAAGACATCGCCATCGTAATTATGATGCAAAAAATTAGATGCTTCAGAGCAACGAATTGTACAAGAAACGTGACCTAGCTGGCGGTACAGTTGCTGGCACAAGCACCACCAGCGCTGTACATCTTCTGTTACAGTCGCTGGCACAAGCACCGCCAGCGCTGTACATCTTCTGTTACAGTCGCTGGCACAAGCACCGCCAGCGCTGTACATCTTCTGTTACAGTCGCTGGCACAAGCACCGCCAGCGCTTTACATCTTCTGTTACAGTCGCTGGCACAAGCACTGCTTCTTTAAAACTGCTCGATTTCTGCTCAAGCTGCAGCGACGCTGCTTGTTCTGCCTCTTAAACTTCTTATGTTTCCCTATGGGACAAATTCATATTAGAATAAGAAGTGTGTGGACCTCCAGCAACATTTTTTTTGCTCGCCTTGATTTCGAGGCAAAAAATACAGAGCGCTCGATTCCAAATTTGATTCAGAGAGATAATAATGGAAACTTGGGCGATGTGTATAATTCTTGATTACATATCAAATTTATTCGAACTGTGAATAAGAAAATGTGAAGTGTAATGATAATGTTTACAGCATCATTACAATTTTATATCTTAGTTGATACCGTTGTAGGCCTGGCAATAACGCCTGCTTTAGGCCTGCTGCTGTAGGCCTGACAATAACGCCTGCTTGAGGCCTGCTGCTGTCCGCGGTGTCCCGGGACAAATGAGCTGTGAGGCAATTCCTCGATGTCGTCTGATATCGACTGTCTATGATTGCCTCGGTGCCCTGGAAACCAGCCTTGCTAGGCCGCCCCTTTGCATGCCCTGCATCTGGGCTGATGGTGCATGCATTCGTCCATGACGCCCGAACGACTTATAATAAAGGCAAATTTCTTCTGCTCAGACCCTAAAGCTGAATTTTTCATCATTAAGAATTGGGGCATGATATAATTTCGTGGAATTTCTGACGTAAGGAATTTCTACACGATAAGGTTCTTGAGCGCCAAACGGCAAGTAAATCATGCGCTCGTATATAGCAGCTTTGGGATCGAAATACTTTCAATCTTTTCTTCAAAATAATATATTGAAATATTTTCATTGCCACCAAAAAACTGGTGACTAATCCAGCGTAGAATGTAACCTGTCATGTCTTATTATGTTGTGGGAAGTCCTCGTGTAAATTCTTTTGTCGAATCAAGTGTCAATCTCACCAAGGAATTATAGCGAGTATTGAAGAATTAGATATAGAGAAGAATAAGAGGTTAACAATGTAAGCAACAATGATCACGTGAGAACTGAATGCAAAATCACAGCACGCAAGCACACACTTTTAATAGCAAGAAAAACTGGCTTTAATAAAAGGGAAATAGTCCAAATATGAGCATTACGGAAGCTAGCTCAAAGCTGCGACTGATGTTAGCATATGCCAAGCGTTCGGTAATGGCAATCATGTCAAAAATGGCAGCGAAATTCGCTTATCTCCGCTCCGGCAGCCTGTCAACCGTGCAGAAGTTTTTTTTATTGAATGACGGACGAAAATTACAGGAATTCAGTATACGACGTATTTCCGACGAACGGTGAATGGAAAACAGGACCTGGATCATAATTATGAGAATTTAATAAACGGTTCTCAGATAGCGAAAACTGAATGGAAAGTGATTTATAATCCTAAGACTCCAATAATTAACGTATAAGGGCGGGGAAGATGTAATGAAAAGGGAAATAGATATTTGTTAAAAGTAAGCTCAAGAGAAGTTTATGCAGAAGTTTGTTTATAAGTTCTTGTTAAACTGAAATTTAAAGTTTGACGCGAACAGTAACCGCTTATTGATTAAATGAAAACACTTATTGCGGCCTTAGAGAAAGCCAAGTTTTAGCAGCAATGAATGCCAAAGTTACAGCGTTTCATCAATCAATATCGTCTCATGTCGACTAAGCTTTTGAGTTTTCTGATTTCTAATCCAGCCTTGGCCTTGGGAAGTCGCTTGTCGCTGATTGGAGTCTTGTAATGGGCCTTCAATCTTCCGCAAGACCATCGCATAAATTTCTTAGAATTGTAGCTTTTCGATCTTGAGATTTATTTAAATGCAACTTTATCCGTTTTAACGTTTAAAAAAATTCGCTTATAAGGTAAAATGTGGTAAGAAGAAATATTTGAAGCCGCGTTTCATCTTTTGCGGCCACAAATACTCTACCAGCTTGTTTACATCCTTCTCATTCATGCTTCGATTTCCTTGCTAAACATTCTATTTACTCAGTCACATAGCTCAAATTTACCCTACCCAGCTCAAATTTACCCTACCCAGCTAAAATTTACCCTACCCAGCTCAAATTTACCCTACCCAGCTCAAGTTTACCCTACCCAGCTCAAATTTATCCTACCCAGCTCAAATTACCCTAAGTCTATACAAAATCCCACGCATATGTATGCTGAAAAAATGGAAAAATTCAGCCACGTTTCTGCGTAGACTTTACCGACCCGTTGAACTTGCCTAATTAAAAAATGAGGCCTGAATACTCGCTGTGGAGCTGAATTACCCATCGACCTTGACCCGACTTGCGTGTTTTTGAATTAGCCTTTCGCACAGATAAACGTCGCGGCTGAGCTCACCTAATCTCGTTTGAAATGGCCCTGCCTTTGCAAAAGGAGCCACGACTTAGTTCAGTTTCATGGCTGCCTGTTTAATTTGCGGCTTCCGGATAGGGATTACATTTTGGTTGATTTTGGAAATTTTTGTGACTAAAATATATTTTAGAATGAATAAATCTCTGACGGCACCAGTGATATTCATAAATTTTATCGAGAGTCGATTAGCTAAGAAATTTAAAATCATTTTATGCAGCGTAGAGAAATCACTTCCTCCATTACAGGGGTTCAAGAAGGCCGATTATAAGATCAGTTGAAACAAATCTGTTACAAAAATATCAATATACAACAGCGCATGAACATATGATGAAGTGAAATGTGCTGATTTAAAATTGATAAGTACATTGCTGCATAGAAATATTAATATTAATCTTTCAATGTTTTTTTTTGCTGGGAAGTAAATTCCAAACTGGTGCCAAATTTGCAAACTTAAATTATTTGAGCGCCAGATTTGTAATATGCTAAAATTTATATTGTTCTATCAAAAAATTCCGTTGTGTAATTCTTCGATTATGATGGTTAATGGACGATGATTAAACTCCGCTACAGATGAGCCTGCAGAGTACCCGCGTTCAACATAGGTCATGATAACAAGTCGTCACTGAGGTCCCTCTCAGTAATGCGCGTTATAAATGGTAATCTCTTGAATGCCATCAAATTTTAAAATAGAGAAAAGTTTCCGTCCTCACAAAATAACCCTGGAGTAATTCTCATGCGATTTGTAGACACGCAGGTGTTAAATTTAATTCAATTATTCCCTTTCCTTTGGAGCGAGAGAAGTTAATGCAACTTGACACTAAAATGCTTCATTACGTACGCTGAATATATTAATGTAGTGCCCTGCACCTCATTATTCATGACGACTAAAATTTTAAATTTAGTTACACCTCTGCGCATTCATGGAAGTCCTCCACTTTAATTTTTCCTAAAGTTCCATTTCACTAGCTTTTATTCTAATATCCTTGCAACTCAAACTGCCCCGCCAATAATTCCTTTCTTTCCTTCTCCCGCCAATAATTCCTTTAAAATGTATCTTTTATAGTCCCTTTTAATTCACTATTCCGTCTCAGCATTTCAATTCGAACTAACTACTCTCATTTCCTCAATACTTCCGATAGCATCGAGCCATTTGCACCGGTCCCTCATTTCCTGCAGCTTCCTTCACTCATTCATCCCATTATTCCGGCCGCCCTCTGTGAGCCGTGATGAATGCTCTAGGCGCCGACGCTCTGCCGCATCAAATCTGCCCATTTTGCGTGCCATTGACTGCGTGCATCTCGATAATATTTCCGAGCTACAAGGCGGCGGGGCGCTTCAAGTCTCGCGTTTTTTTGTGAAACTCGATCTTTACTTTCGGGCTTGGTAATTTTTTTCCAAAAAAGTCTTGCTTTGGGAAATTATTATTGATGTAAAAATTTTTATCAGGTAGAATTTTTTATCGATGAGTAGAAGAGTAGAATTTTATAGAGAGTAGAAATTTTTATCGATGGCCTCGGCTCTTTTGAATTCTTATATGTTGTTTAAATGTGTCCTAATGAAGTGTGATTTTAATTGGAAGACAAGCTGCTGTTGATTATATTATTATGGAAACTTTGATCATGTTCATACCTACAATACCTCTAAATTAAGGCACATATATCGCTCAGCAGTAAGTTTGCTCCGGCAAAACTAAAGATAGTTAAATATTGGGAGTCTCTTCCGTAGATTTCTTAACGACTTAATGCTGACTGTCGGTCAACTTACGAGTTTTTCGGTATTTGAATTTTATAAGTCGATTTATACAATTTCCATCTTAAATTAAATAAAAAGTCATTGTGTACAATGGTAATGGTGTTAAATTTTTGAGATTTGCGAAGTCAGCGGATAAGAAGCCAGCTAAGAAATGAGAGCTCAGGCTGCAATGTTGATTTACATTTATGGGCGTTTTTTCTGGTTCAAATATCCTGCTCTCTGTCTAATCACGCATAAAGTGCTGCGGTAAGCATATAATGGGATCAATTTTCGGCAGATCTTCTGTTCAGTTTATCGTCCGGTCGGCGATGTTGGAAATTCTCTTGGGCTCTTGCCATTTAAATAAATCATTAGTGAAAAATTTTCGCAAATTTGTATCTATGAACTATTGTCCATAATTCATTTATGTACCGCTTTTCGTGACTTCTTCGCGCCGTTTATGACTGTAATGTACAGTAAGGTATTAGTATAGGGATGGCCAGTACAACTTTCAAATTATAAGCGCAACGAATAACGTCCTATTGCCTCGTGTGTAGGCACTATTGGCCACGGAAGGTCACAGTAAGCTTTTACACGAGGCCAGTAGCACGGTAAATAGTGGCCGTTGAAAAGCATATAAAAGATCTAGTGGCTGCAGCTACTGTCTCTGCGTGCAAGCGCCAGTAGTGGCCGCCACTACTGTCCCCGTGTACAGGAACCTTTATTGGCCACCATTGCTGTCCCCGTCCCCGTGTACAATCACCTGTAGTGGCCGCCACTACTGTCCCCTTGTACAGTCACCTGTAGTGGCCGCCACTACTGTCCCCGTGTACAGTCACCTGTAGTGGCCGCAATTGCTGTCCCTGTGTACAATCACTTGTAGTTACCGCCACTACTGTCTCCGTGTACAATCACCTGTAGTGGCTGCCACTGCTGTCCCCACGCTAATACCCGTAAATTTTTTGATCATGCGTGTTTCCCGCGATCGCGGCACCAGCCACGATGGTTGCCGGGCCATAAAAATGTCTCAAGGTTTAAGCGAAAAATTAATGACTTCATCATAGCCTCGGGTGCGGATAATGAATCACCATTAAGCCAGACCTCGTCCAGCCTTATCGCTGCTAAGGCGTCATTAAGGCGTGTGCGTTGTATAAGAACGCCTCCTCTGTGGCGTAATTAAGGCATTTGCGTTGAATGAGTAAGTCTCCTCTGTGGCGCAATTAAGGCGTGTGCGTTGAATGAGTACGGCTCCTCTGAGGCGTAATTAAGGCGTGTGCGTTGAATGAGTACGGCTCCTCTGAGGCGTAATTAAGGCGTGTGCGTTGAATGAGTAAGTCTCTTCTGTGGCGTAATTAAGGCGTGTGCGTTGAATGAGTACGGCTCCTCTGTGGCGTAATTAAGGCGTGTGCGTTGAATGAGTACGGCTCCTCTGAGGCGTAATTAAGGCGCGTACGTTGAATGAGTACGGCTCCTCTGTGGCGTAATTAAGGCGCGTACGTTGAATGAGTACGGCTCCTCTGTGGCGTAATTGAGGCGCGTACGTTGAATGAGTACGGCTCCTCTGTGGCGTAATATTAGGCGTGTGCGTTGAATAAGCCCCATGGCCGTAATGAGACGGCCTTCCCCATGGCCGTAATGAGACGCTTCCGCCTTCCCCATGGTCGTAATCAGGACGCTCACGTCTTCCCCATGGTCGTAATGAGACGCTTACGCCTAGCTTCTCCATGGCCGTAATGACACGCTTACGCCTTATCCATGGCCGTAATTGGTCGACGGCCTGCACTCTACGGCTGTTTGGCCCCCACTCAGCAGCGGATATTTGCACGTCCCAATTCCTGAGAGCTGCCGGGACACTGTACTCGAGCTTGTAGGTCATTTGCTGATTTTAAGTGTAGTGATACTGTCGGTTATTTTTCTCATTCAACACATGATTCACGGTTGAAAAAGGCCGATTAAAGGACAAACTATCACTGCATCACCAATTACCAACAACTCAATAAACTGGATTAGATAATAATTTTTTTAACGTAATTTGCATTGTCAGTCTTCATTTTCGAGAAGAAATTTTTGGCTATACCGAGAAATAACACATTTAATGAGTAAACTTATTTAACCCGATTTCGGATTGCAAAGGTATACGATTGTATAGCTGAACTATACCATAATGGAGAAAGATTGCAAAATTATGATGTCTGGCAAGGGTTGAAATCAAGCCATGAAATCATAGTTCAATATTTTTTAAAATTCCATTGACTGAACAGCGAAGAGGAACAATATTCGCAGTGATTAATTTGAGGTGCAGTTCATGGGCGGCTAGAGTGCGCGTGCGGTAAAGAGCGACACCTGTTGCCTGCAACCCCTCGCCTCCCCTGCCAGCATGGAGGTTGTCGTACTGGGCCCATACTTTCAAAACTAGCTAAGTGTGCGTAAGTACTTATGCACTATTTTCTTGTCTATGATTGGTGGATTTTGCTTGAAAGGCCGTTAATGAAACACATACCACGGCAGCCAGGCTGCACAAATGTTATTGCAGAAGTGACTTGCGTGTCGAAATTTTAATAATGGACTTTTGGATTTTGATTTTACAGCGGGATATTTATTACTGCGTCTCTCATATAACGTAGGCGTCTGCTATCCACATTTGGGAGAGCAGATGTTGATGCCTGAAGGTCGGCCAAGCACAAACAAAACCGCCACGATATTTGCAGGTGGTCTAGCTACGTACATTGTACAATTAAACCTTCACATAAAATAATGAGGAAGTTCTGGGGTCTAACATCACCTTCCCCAGACCTGAGGAGGCAAGAGAAGTTCCATGTTATTGGAGGTTGGAAATGTAAAATACTGCATCGTTGACTGCGCAAAGTGTCTCTAGCAGTTCCATCAGCACTCACATAAATAAGATGGTTTTTAGCCAAATAGTGTTTCACTTGTTTCACTTGCGTGGCCTATCCTTGGACCTGCGCTTGGACTGGCACATCCTGACCCAGTTTGGCAGGGCTAAAAATGCGTGTCAGTACTGTCTCATATATAAAACTCTCTGCTTGTGGTGTGGGCAAGAAAGTGTACTTCTATTTTGACAATATGACCGGCTCATTTTTATGAGTATGCCCCGAGCCTGACGAATACCGACTGAAAACGTAGAGCGGCGGCGCCCGACGCTGTCAGTTGCACTTTGAAATATTATTTCCTCCAAGCGAAGGAAGCGTCGTAATGTATATCACATTCTTCCGTGTGAATAAGGTAGTGTTCAAAGTGAGGGGAGTGTTCAAAGTGAGGGGAGTGTTCAAAGTGAGGGGAGTGTTCAAAGTGAGGGGAGTGTTCAAAGTGAGGGGAGTGTTCAAAGTGATGGGAGTGTTCAAATTGAGGGGAGTGTTGAAAGTGAGGGGGAGTGTTCACAGTGAGGGGAGTGTTCAAAGTGACGGAAGTGTTCAAGGGCAGAGTGAACAACACTGAACGTGTCTATGCAAAACTCTGCGAGGGAAAATAAGCGTCTGCCCTCACCTTGAATTGGGCCATCAGGTGCAAGCGCACCTCGGTGAGGCGGCCGCTTTGTCTTCGTTGCTGACGGACGAACCCGATCCCTCTTTAAGGGGGAGGTATGGGGATGAAGGGAGAGACTGGGATGAGGAGGGGGATTGGGATGAGGGTGAAATGCTGACGTCAAAAAGTGCATGTTGATAATTGAAATAGCGGGAATAAGAATCGCTTGTGGATGAGGACAGAAAACGAGATGCCAAGGATGCAGCGGAGCTTAAGGATCAAAGAAAAAGATGTCGGGAGAAGATTACTGAAGTAAAGATCAAGAGTAGAGAGTGAAAAGGAATTCCTAGTTAGGTGAAAATAACCTGAAGGACAGGCGCCTGGAAATTGGACAAAGTTTTACAGCTGTGACTGGCAGGTTGGAGGTGTAGAATTAACGAAACCCTGAAAGCAGTAGGAGTGCAAGGAGCGAGTGCGAAGGCGAGAATTAAGGAAGCTCAGCGTTGAAATGTGTGGAAATTGTAGTGAGGGTATAGCGAGGATGGAAGCTTTTAGGTGATGACGCCGTGGGTGTGTATATGTATTGAAGGTATTTTCAAGGTGAGGTATGAAGCTACATTAAGCGATATTAACATTTCTAGTCGGCGGTTTGAAATATTGCGGTTGGGAGTTTGGTAGGCGCAGAAGGGCGGAGTGTGTATTCACTAATTGAACAGACAAGCGCGGTTGTCTTTTTGTGGCTCCAAAGCCGCGACTTTGACACGCAAGTCTTTTGCAGCACTTTTCTGCCATCATGTGGCGTTCATATGCCAAGTTGTGTTATTTTGTGCAATGTTGAGTTATTTTGGATCATTTTATTTCATGTTGTTTGATTTTATATCATTTTATACAATGTTATATTAGGTTCTTCTTTAGCCATATTTATTTCAGAGCTCCTTAATCTTCCATTAAGTTCTGGAAGCATGGCCCTGCAGCAGTGGCATGGCCCTGCAGCAGTGGCGTGGCCCTGCAGCAGTGGCATCGCCCCGCAGCAGTTGCATTGCCCTGTAGCAGTTGCATGGCCCCGCAGCAGTTGCATTGCCCTGTAGCAGTTGCATGGCCCCGCAGCAGTTC
This sequence comes from Hyalella azteca, assembly GCF_000764305.2. Taxonomy (NCBI): domain Eukaryota; kingdom Metazoa; phylum Arthropoda; class Malacostraca; order Amphipoda; family Hyalellidae; genus Hyalella; species Hyalella azteca. The sequence continues at coordinate 18,834 of NW_025945195.1, read as the reverse complement.
TTCCACTCCATCCATCCCTTCATCCCTCCATTCCTCACTCCGCTAGTGCCACGTAACGCCGCCTAACAGTGAGGAATGCTTGAAGTTGGCCGGCGTTCTTGTCAAAGTTTCGTTGCGGCAAAGAATGAACCACGCTCAGAGTCTGTGGAATTTTAACATCGTGCTTCGAAGTTCCTCGGCCTCTCCGTTATATCGAATAGCTCTGATCGTAGTCCAATTACGGCCAATTATTTGTTAATGAACATTTTGATGGAGTTGGGGAAGGGTGTGCGCCGGTGGCTTCTTGAATCTCGTTATTGTTAGGAAAAATTTATCCTTGAAGTTCAAGGGTTGTAAAATTGGTTTAAGTTCTGTTTTATTGCTATCAGTCCAAGCCAGCCCCTGGTGGAGTTAATACCTGCGGTCGTTCTCAGTTTCTGATATATGGGATTTTTCAACCTTTCACCCTGCTCTGCGTTCAGCCTAAATGCTGATGGATAATCGTGCGACGATCAGATCTTTGACAAATAAATTAAAGTCTAAAATTTGACTTTTTCGTTATATGAATACTCTATACATAGTGGCTCGGACTAGAACGCCTTTGCTAAGAAAAAGATTGCGATTTATGGTACTTTTTTATTAATAATTAGTACCGGTATGCTGTATTAAGGAAACCTTCGACGTGATGCTTCATTTATAACTTGAGGTCATTTTCTCCAAGTGAGATTTTTTCGACCCATTTTCGAATAATTTAGATTGGACTCTCGCGAACGTGCTGCAGGTTCCTTTTGAATATTCATGCTCATATTATCAATATTTCTTTAAAACAGGAGGGTACATATTTTAAAGACTGCAGTCTATCAGCAGCCTCATCCAGTGAATTTATCATGAGCAAGAACGCGTATAGCGATATTTTCGTTACCAAACGCATGCCAAGTATGAGGTGGCCGGGGGGTCTGAAATAATGTTAGAGCGGCTCTTGAAACTCTCACTGGCTCATCTGCATCTCATTATGCGATCTCCATGAATAATTTTACTCGATAAGAAGAGCTTTTGCATTTTGTCTCGCTGCCGAGCAGACTTGGGAGTTGGTCCGTCAATTTGATTTGTCGCACTCCACTTCATTTATCCATTGCAGTCCTCTAGTTTATTTCAGTCAACTCCGTGAACTTTGATATGTCGCATCCTACTTCATTTTTCCATTGTAGTCCTCTAGATTAATTCAGTCAACTCCGTGAACTTTGATTTGTCGCACTCCACTTCATTTATCCATTGTAGTCCTCCAGTTTATTTCAGTCAACTCTCAGAATGTTGGTCTGAGTCTTATAAATATATACAAGATTCTTAAGTATATATAAGAATCTTATATATATATATATATATAAGATTTATATATATAAGATTTTTATATATATAATCCGAAACAGGACTATTCGTTTCTGTTATTCAGCCACTACTATTCAGCCAACTCGTAACAGAACTATAACAGAACTATTCTTCATATTGACTCATTACGCAATAGCTTAGCGTGGATTGGGCTAATTTTCTAGTCTCTGCATCATCGTAGATACTAGAGCAAAAAATACAACCATTTGGAGAAGGAACATATATTAATACAATTTTTCAATGAAATTCTGAAATATATAATGGTGAACTTTTTGATTCAGTAGCTTTAAAGCGACGTGAAGTCCCACAATATTGGCCCAGTAGATGTGACTCGTACTTCCGATCTGAATTTACTTATTTGAATGGTACGAGAAGAGTAAAATATACATATTTAATTTAGATAGCTATTTGATCAGGGAAGTTCGCATTCCACCGCAGCCAGCGTCCAGCATCGACAATCTCCTTTATTATCGAAGGTAAGTTTAACAGAACTGCTTCCCTGGACTGATTTTGAGCGCCAAGATTTAATCAGAAGCGAGCTATTTTTCCGGGGCACTATGATTAGAGCGCCGCGGCCTGGAGCGTTGTTATTGACGGTTGGCTTTAACTTGCCGCCCCCCGCGCAGGCTAGGGGGGCGGTGCCCGTAGACAGGTTACTCGCTGGTATCAGCGCCCGTAGGCAGGATACTCGCTGGTATCAGCGCCCGTAGGCTGGATACTCTGGTATCAGCGCCCGTAGACTGGATACTCGCTGGTATCAGCGCCCGTAGACAGGATACTCGCTGGTATCAGCGCCCGTAGACAAGATACACGCTGGTATCAGCGCCCGTAGACAAGATACACGCTGGTACCAGCGCCCGGAGACAGGATACTCGCTGGTACCAGCGCCCGTAGGCAGAAAGTGTCGCATTCCCTTAACACAATATTAACAATTACTGACCCAAGCGATATTCTTCTAAAATCTAAATGATCGCATAATAATTAAGTAGTCGCTGCAAAATCACAGGTGGCCAGAAAACAAAAATCCTCAGAAATGCCAGGAAAAGTAAACCTATACTTTCCTCAAGTATTAACAGAAATGTTCCAGTTATTCTGATGTGAGAACTGAATGGACCACGAACATAGGCTGGTGAGAGGCTCCGCTGCCTCCTGTTCGACGCGTCCCTTTAATTCAGTGCTGTGCACCTGCACCTGTACACGCATCGCACCTGCTCCTGCACACGTATTGCACCTGTACACGCATTGCACCTACACCTGCACACGTATTGCACCTGTACACGCATTGCACCTACACCTGTACACGCATCGTGTAGAAATGTAATAAGCGCCCGTAATTTACCAACCTGTTCTTATGGTCCGACCTTCTTGAACGACAAACTTATTCTACGTTGTAACGTACCATTTGAATAAATTCACTCTGAATCTGTCCACTGCCCTGTGAGCACCTGGTATCACTTCCTTCCTAGTTCATGAGGTCGCAGTCGCCCCCAGCACGCTTAAACTAGCATTCCATTACATCGCACCTGTACACGCATTGCACCTACACCTGTACACGCATTGCACCTACACCTGCACACGTATTGCACCTGTACACGCATTGCACCTACACCTGCACACGCATCGCACCTGCTCCTGCACACGTATTGCACCTACACCTGCACACGTATTGCACCTGTACACGCATTGCACCTACACCTGCACACGTATTGCACCTGTACACGCATTGCACCTACACCTGCACACGTATTGCACCTGTACACGCATTGCACCTACACCTGCACACGTATTGCACCTGTACACGCATTGCACCTACACCTGCACACGTATTGCACCTGTACACGCATTGCACCTACACCTGCACACGCATTGCACCTGTACACGCATTGCACCTACACCTGCACACGCATTGCACCTACACCTGCACCCGTATTGCACCTGTACACGCATTGCACCTGCACCTGTACACGTATTGCACCTGCACCTGCACACGTATTGCACCTGTACACGCATTGCACCTACACCTGTACACGCATCGCACCTGTACACGCATCGCACCTGCTCCTGCACGCGCATCGCACCTGCTCCTGCACGCGCATCGCACCTGCACCTGTACACGCATCGCACCTGCACCTGTACACGCATTGCACACATTGCACCTGCACCTATTACCCGTATTGCACCTAATGCGATAGCGACAACCGTTGCGTATGCAAGAGATACATGTGAACTATTCACTAAATACATTAGCGCTTGGCGTTACTTGTCAATACACTGATGCTCTCCAACAATCAGTGTCGCTTGACATGAACCACACACCGCCACAACACCAACACAACACCAACACAACACCAAACATTGCGCTGTGCTGAACAGCGGCACTCGTAATTACGTTGTCGATATTGCGAACGCCGGGCGAATGACATCCAGTCTCTGTAAACTGACCAGCATCCCGCAGTCCTAGAAATCCTGCGGGTGGTGAAATTGATCCCGCAGGGGTGGAAATTGTTTAAGAAGGGAAATCGAGCAGGTGTTGAACAGGCAGGGGTGGAAATTGTACAATAAAGGGAGAATTCATGAAGGTTTTTTGTTGAAATTGAACAGGCGGGGGTGGAAATTGTACGAAAAGGAGGGAATTCGTACAGGTGGTGGGTTGAAATTTGACAGGCAGGGGGGAAATGAGTTCCGTATAGAACGGAAATCTTTAAGGTGAAAGAAAAAATCAAGCAGACAGGAGATAGAAATCTGATAGCGTGCAATTAACGTGTGTAGATCGCGTTAGCAATTGGTGCGAAACCAGTACTGAGTTCATAACATCTTTCCGTGTGGTTTGTATGCATTCTAATATAACACAATAATGGATTTCATCTTCATTAAAGATTCCTAATATTGGACTCCATTGTCACTGCTGGCGAGGCCGTGCTAATCTCAGTCGTTGCATCCGAGTAAACCACCGACATGTCAATAGCGAACGTTGCTCTTATTATTATGTAATGTTTCTTTATTATGGCGCATTGATTAACTAATTACCGTGCATTGCTTCCTTGTTATAGTGCACTGATTTTTCATTATCGTGCATTGATTATAATTATTTATTTACCGTGCACTGTTTCCTTACTATCGTACATGACTTCTTTATGAACGTGCATGGGTACCAAGTTGTATGCTTCAGTGGGACGGTTAAGACAAAATGCCAGCGACGGAACATCAAAGGGAATAAAATGCATTTAAAAGTACTGCAGTTTAAAGTACTACACATGTCTCATATGTACTCACAACGGAATTATTAACGAATTTGAATGTTCACTTTTCTATAGATTATTATATCATATAATTATATCATAAAATGTATCATATTAACATTTCAAGGATAAAGCCAATTTGTATTTAGTTTAGGAGAGACGGTGTAGAGAAAATATTTCAATCACTTGACGCCATCATGTGTGAGAGCATAGTTCCTCATCTGCTAGTTTGGCCTAAATTTGCATGTAAATTTTTCTCATATTAGGTTTAGTCGCTTTCAGCTTCCTCATTGTTTGCCTTGACCAAATAATGAACGTAGCTTTTTATAACAGTCAAGAAAATTACCACAGCATTATGGTGAAAGGTCGAATATTCTCTCGCTATGAATTACTATAGGTATTAGGTGAGCATTATATGATATTGTAAAATCAAAATGTATATATTCATCGTTCTTTCGTTCTTCCTATTTACAGTATGACATAGGCATTATATTTCCCATCGTTCATTGAAACTTTTTCATTGGCTTTCGCTCAATAAATTATTCCCTAATAACGTGATTGATCACAAACTTCCAACATTGTAATCGGGTAAATACTTTTGCCGATTGAGTCGGCATTGCATTGCGCTACCAATACCAGCAGATCGCAGCGTCCTACTCGTAATTAATTAACTTGTCGGGCACTTCGTGATGCACGCAATGTCCGCTAATTGAGCCGCCGCTACTGTGGCAACCCGCATGCGGCGGGGGCGAGGGGGCATTTGAATGTTCCTGTAGTTACACGACACTGAATGTTACTATAGTTACACGACATTGAATATTGCAATAGTTACAATGATCATTGAATCATTGAATAGTTGCACGATATTGAATCTATAGCTACACTACTGTCGAATTTTATAACCGTGCACAGTGTGAGGTTGTTCGGTTCTTGTGCTTTACCGTGTCTCCCCTTATCTCCCCTTATCCCCTAACCTCTTCTCTTATCCAGCACTCCTGCCCTGCGAAGCCACCACCTCACGACTCTCTGCGCCACGNTGGTAGCTTGCGTCGTATGATGGTCGTAAGTTCTGGTAGCTTGCATCGTATGATGATCGTAAGTTCTGGTAGCTTGCGTCGTATGATGGTCGTAAGTTCTGGTAGCTTGCGTCGTATGATGGTCGTAAGTTCTGGTAGCTAAGGACATTTATATAATAAACGCAAGCATCTATTATCAAAATGTCCATATATAACAGCAGGAAGAACTGATTAAAACTTTAGAACCCGAACGTTTCTCCTCTTCCTTAACATTATAGGATCTGCAGACGATTGCTAGGACCTCTCGGCACTCAGGAGCTCTGAATAGAATTGTGCTTCACGCCGCAGTCATTGTGCTGCCTTAACAATACTCCTGCACTTGAGTCGCCGCCTTTGTCCATGGCGACAATCTGCTCTTGTCAGGATCACATTTACTTGGTGCAGGTTGCGCTGGCAAAACGCTTAATATGCTGAACCAAATTTGGGAATTCGTCCGACTTTCTGTAATTCAATAATCTTGAACAACATTAAATGAAAATTTTGGTTGTGTTTATGATAATAATGAATGATTGTTGTGCAGATGTTATATGCAATGAAGTAGTCATGTGGTCAATGGCTCCGTGCATACGTTTGTTCTCAGACCGCATGTTAGTGCAGCGAAAGCGATGCATTTACCGATAGTTAAACCTTTTGATTTGAGATACATTTACCGTCGTTAATGCTATTCGTACCTATAGTGCATTACTTGAGACTAGGAAGTCCCGTCTGTTCCAGAAGGGTGAATGAGTCTGTCGATGGGACCCTGTCGCACGAGAGAAAAAATTCGCATATTTAGTCAACTTTACCTGTTCAAAGGTGAATATTACTAACACAGCGTTCTTTCCCTACTTAACTATCAATTCCTCAGTTAATTTAATATCAGCACTGAAATGATCTTATTTGTTGTGCATGCGCATAATATGTGCCTGTGTCAGTCTGGGACCGGCAGTCTGGGGCTGGCATTCTGGGGCTGACAGTCTGGGACTGGCAGTCTGGGACTGACAGTCTGGGGCTGGCATTCTGGGACTGGCAGTCTGGGACTGACAGTCTGGGGCTGGCATTCTGACTGGCAGTCTTTATTCGAGAATAATTGGATGATTGCATTATTGGCTGTTTGGTTAGCGGTTGGTTAAATGGTAGATCAGTTATTTGGCTGAATACTTAACGATGTCGCAATGAAATTCATGATCAAGTCTCCATTGATTTACGAAGACTTGATAAACCTGTTAAAAAATTAACCAGAAGCGCAGTGAATATCCACGAACAATAAATTCATGAACGAAACTGCATTGGGTGTGAATACATCCTGCCGTCGACGCACAATAGCGTCGAAATTAATTGTTCTCAAGAAGCAGAGGATCGACTTCAAAATATAATTTTAGAGCCACAGGATTGCCTTCAATATATAGTTCTGAAATCCGCAGGACTGCCTACAATATCTTGTTCTTAGAGCCGCAGGATTGCCTTCAATATATAGTTCTTAGAAAGCAGTATTGCCTTCAATATATAGTTCTTAAAGCCACAGGATTGCCTTCAATATCTAGTTCTTAGAAAGCAGGATTGCCTTCAATATATAGTTCTGAAATCCGCAGGACTGCCTTCAATATATTGTCTTTTAGATCTTCAGAACCTCCCGACTTACTCTACACAGAATATCCTCATCTTCTTATCAGCATTGGCACAGGAAGTGCGTCCGTTTGCCCACACCTCGGCCGTCGCCAGCAATCCTATTTGTTCTCGCCTCTCAAGTTGCTTGAGTTATCAGTCCAAGTTCCTAACCAAAGTCACTGAATATTAATCTTCTATTCAATGCAATTGGCGTGGCAAAGCATTGGGCTGTCTTGAGTGAGGCAGCGGCTTATAGCTGCCGCGCTCCTCGGCTTTGCCTCGCAAATTCTTGCCTCACTTCCAGTCTCCAAAAAATACGATGAAGTGGAAGCTTTTAATGTCTCGAGAAATGGTGTAGCCGGAGACACTGATCTATTATTCTGGTTGATTTGAATTTATTGTATCCTCCGCTTATTATAAGCGTGTTCTCAATCCGTATCTGATGAAGTAATTATATTGTTCCCGAAATACATTTAAAGCCCGACCTAATATTGAAAAAAATTCTGAATTGCTCTTTATTTCAAAATAAGGGATGAGTTAATCCTGCAGGAACCCAGTCCTCGTTACGGGGATTAGGGCGGTGATGCCCACCGCTCACCACAACTGCGTCCCGGGGGCGGTGATGCCCGCCGCTCACCACAACTGCGTCCCGGGGGCGGTGATGCCCGCCGCTCACCACAACTCCGTCCCGGGGGCGGTGATCACCGCCGCTCATCACAACTGCGTCCCGGGGGCGGTGATGCCCGCCGCTCACCACAACTGCGTCCCGGGGGCGGTGATGCCCGCCGCTCATCACAACTCCGTCCCGGGGGCGGTGATGCCCGCCGCTCATCACAACTCCGTCCCGGGGGCGGTGATGCCCGCCGCTCATCACAACTCCGTCCCGGGGGCGGTGATGCCCGCCGCTCATCACAACTCCGTCCCGGGGGCGGTGATGCCCGCCGCNTGGCCTCTTCTTTAGGCATCAGTCCAATGCGCTTGGATTACATTAGAGTGAAGAAAACCCTTGCGTCCGGCATGATATCTCCGGATAAAAGAGGGAAGAAGAACCCTGCCAACAAAACACATCCAGAAGTTATTTCATCTATTAATGTCTTCCTAGATAAAATTCCAAAGTACTCATCTCAGTACTCCAATAACAACAGGAGTTATTTCCATCCGGAACTAACTAAGAAGAAACTGCACGAATTATTCTGCAACGAGAACCCTGGTAAAACTGTGGGCTATGGAACCTTTGCTAAAATCTTCCGCGCATATGAAGTGCTGTCTCTTATACACATCTAGATGTGTATAAGAGACAGGTGTGGTGTGGTGTGGTGTGTGGTGGTGAGGATGCTGCTACCACTTATCACGTGGTGATGGTAGTGGTGGCACTACCACTGCTGTAGGTAGTGTCATGTGGTGATGGTAGTGATGTTTCTACCACTGCTGTTAGTGGTTCTGTATTGATGCCCTTGGTGGTATAGCGCTGCTATGACTCGGAGATTGCTCAATCGTGAAGCAATTTATTAATGCTTAAATGCTACTTATGTATAAATACATTCATTTAGATATTGAAGCCATAATTCAAACCATAGCAGTATCAAGATCAAGAAGAAGACCTTTTAATATCAATATATATTGGCGCACGAATATTTTCCCCACAGCGGCACGCACTGCAGGGCTTGTAAAATTGAAAACATGCAATATCCCCAGTACCAAAACATGCAATATCCCCAGTACCAAAACATGCAATATCCCCAGTACCAAAACATGCAATATCCCCAGTACCAAAACCTGCAATATTCCCAGCACCTAAACATGCAATATCCCCAACACTAAAACATGAAATATCCCAACACCAAAACATGCAATATCCCAACACCAAAACATGCAATATATCCAACACCAAAACATGCAATATCTCCAACCCAAAACATGCAATATCTCCAACACCAAAACATGCAATATCCCAACACCAAAACATGCAATATATCCAACACCAAAACATGCAATATCTCCAACACCAAAACATGCAATATCTCCAACACCAAAACATGATATATCCCCAACACCAAAACATGCAATATCCCCAACACCAAAACATCCAATATCCCAACACCAAAACATGCAATATCCCCAACATCAAAACATGCAATATCCCCAACAATAAACCGAAACATGAACCTGTGATTGAGGATATCTTGATTGCCGTGATTGCAGGCAGTGCCGTGACACGGTGATGAGTGCAATGAGATCCATTAGTAACCGGCAATCACCAATCTATACAATCCATTGGCCCCCGGCAATCTCCAATCTATACAATCCATAAACCACCGTCAATCTCCAATCAATGCTATTCATTTGCGCCCAACAATCTCAAATCTATACGATCCATTGGCATCAAACAATCTCCAATCAATGCTATCGAAGGCCCCAGGAATTATCAATCAACACTATCCTATATCTAGCAATCTCCAGTAAATGCTATCCATGGCCTCATCAATCAGCAATATATGCGAACAATTTGACCCCAACAATCTCCAATCAACGTTGCGCTGCTGAATGACGTACACCGCAATCGATTGCTGGTCAATTATAACAATCTTAATGAGCATTCTAGCTGCCCCTGATAGTTAGTTCATTGCAATGATCTTGTGCTGGCACGGTAGTTTATTTTATTAATTATTTGGTGTCACGGTAGTTTATTTCATTAATTATTTGGTGTCACGGTAGTTTATTTCATTAATTATTTGGTGTCACGGTAGTTTATTTCATTAATTATTTGGTGTCACGGCAGTTTATTTCATTAATTATTTGGTGTCACGGAAGTTTATTTCATTAATTATTTGGTGTAACGGTAGTTTATTTCATTAATTATTTGGTGTAACGGTAGTTTATTTCATTAATTATTTGGTGTAACGGTAGTTTATTTCATTAATTATTTGGTGTCACGGTAGTTTATTTCATTAATTATTTGGTGTCACGGTAGTTTATTTCATTAATTATTTGGTGTCACGGTAGTTTATTTCATTAATTATTTGGTGTCACGGTAGTTTATTTCATTAATTATTTGGTGTCACGGTAGTTAATTTAATTAATTATTTGGTGTCACGGTGGTAGTGCTAATTTTTAATCGCCAGCTTCTATATGTATTTTTTCCAAGTTCGTAATTTAGTAATAGTTTTGCCCTTAAGTTTCTGTTCACAATTTTATTGCGGTTTTCATTTTATTTAGTCTTGTTCCCAAATAGTTTTCACTTTCTTTTGTGAGCTTTGGGCAAGGAGAATTTAAAATGACACGCTTTTCATGTTCTTCTCGACTTCTATTAAAATTCCTAAAAATCAGAAAACTCCAGTCAATTTTAACGGTACTTCTGCCTTACACTCATTCCCAGAGAACAACACCGAAGGAATGCAATGAAAACGCCTCGGTGCTGCTAGGGTGGCATGAGACTCCTACGTCATGTCAGCCAGCATTTTAGGCGCGCGTATTTACGTCTTAGACCGTATAATTTGATAGTTTGCAGCATTTAAGACGCGTATATTTACGTCTTTCATGGCATACTTTGATCGTTATCAGCATTTAAGGCGCGCGTATTTGCGTCTTTCACGGCATAATTTGATAGTCGGCCTGCCTCTTAGATTCGCATTACTTATTTCATTAATTATTTGGTGTCACGGTAGTCTATTTTATTAATTATTTGGTATTCCGGTAGTTTATTTAATTATTTATTTGGTGTCACAGTAGTAGTGCTAATTTTTAATCGCCGGCTTCTATATGTATTTTTTCCAAGTTCGTAATTTAGTAATAGTTTTGCCCTTAAGTTTCTGTTCACAATTTTATTACGGTTTTCATTTTATTTAGCCGTGTTCCCAATTTATTTCACTTCCTTTTCAGAGCTTGGGCAATGGGAGTTTGAAATGATACTCTTTTCAAGTACTTTTCAAGTTCTATTAAAATTCCTAAAAATCATAATAATCCAGTCAATTTTAACGGTACATCTGCCTTACACTCATGCCCAGAGAACAACTCCAAGGAATGCAATGAAAACGCCTCGGTGCTGCTAGGGTGGCATGAGACTCCTACGTCATGTCAGCCAGCATTTTAGGCGCGCGTATATACATCTTTGACTGCGTAATTTGATAGTTTGCAGCATTTTAGGCGCGCGTATTTACTTTTTTCACGGCATAATTTGATCGTTGTCAGCATTTAAGGCGCGCATATTTACGTTTTTCACGGCATAACTTAATCGTTGGCAGCATTTAAGACACGCATATTTACGTTTTTCACGGCATAACTTAATCGTTGGCAGCATTTAAGACACGCATATTTACGTCTTAACTTAATCGTTGGCAGCATTTAAGACACGCATATTTACGTTTTTCACGGCATAACTTAATCGTTGGCAGCATTTAAGACACGCATATTTACGTCTTTCACGGCATAATTTGATCGTTGTCAGCATTTAAGGCGCGCATATTTACGTTTTTCACGGCATAACTTAATTGTTGGCGGCATTTAAGGCGCGCGTATTTACGTCTTTCATGGCATACTTAATCGTAGGCGTCATTTAAGACACGCATACTTACGTCTTTCACGGCGTTACTTAATCGTTGGCGGCATTTAAGACGCGCATATTTACGTCTTTCACGGCATAATTTGATAGTAGGCCTGCCTCTTAGATTCGCATTACACGTCCTCGTCAAAAGTTTCATTCTTTACGTGCAAAACTCTAGCGTCGGGTCGAAAATTTAATGCGTTTTAAGTTGAAAGTGAATCTCACAGCAAGGAATGTAGTGCTAAAATCTCACCGCAGTGCTACACATATATTGTTTCATTCACGAATTTTTACGAGGGGACAAACATAAAACTTATTTGTAAACATGGTCTCTTGTAGCTGGGAAAAGGAAAAAGGATGATGAATTGAAAGTTTAGAATAATGCAGGAATTCACACAGGTGAAAGAGTCACAAAAAAGTAAAAATCTTAAAATTGTTAGTTTCAAAGAAATTATGAAATGCGATGAGATGAAGCGAATTTTAGGCGTTGAATCGTCGGCCAACGCCCAGCCAGCGAAGTTTTTTAGAAAAGCCGTGAATGAGCTTTTAGCCTCGCATGCAGAACCCTATAGAACATTTTGAAAATGTATATTGTTGGAAAACTTGGTAAGAATTTGATGCATTAATTTTCGGGTCCAATGCGTGGGGTATGTATGAAGAATGCATGAAAATGGGGAACCAGTGTAACATACACCATTTGGAAACATCCGAAATGGGGGGAACATGTGTAGGTAGAGAATATGTATATTATGAGGAACATGTAAAGTTGGAGAATGTGTATTATATGAGCAACATGTGTCGGTAGAGAATATGAATAATATGAGGAACATGTGTAGGCAGAGAATATTTATAATGTCAGGAACATGTGTAGGTAGAGAATATGTATAATATGATGAACATATGTAGGTAGAAAATATGTATAATATGATGAACATGTGTGGGTAGAGAATATGTATAATATGATGAACATGTGTGGGTAGCGAATATGTATACTATGAGGAACATGTGTGGGTAGAGAGAATATCTGTAATATGAGGAGCATGTTTAGATAGAGAATGTGTATAATACAAGGAACATGTTTAGATAGAGAATGTGTATTATACAAGGAACATGTTTAGGTAGAGAAAACGTATAAAATGAGGAACATGTGTAGGCAGAGAATATCTGTAATATGAGGAGCATGTTTAGGTAGAGAAAATGTATAATACATGGAACCTGTTTAGGTAGAGAATATGTATAATACAAGGAACATGTTTAGGTAGAGAATATGTATAATACAAGGAACATGTTTAGGTAGAGAATATGTATAATGCAAGGAACATGTTTAGGTAGAGAATATGTTTAATACAAGGAACATGTGGAGTTTCTGTCTTTGGGGAACTGCCGAGCTCAAAATTTCACGTGTTTTTCAGCCTTATTCTTTAAGTAGCAGTGCAGCCCACAAATGAAACTTTTACAGCCGCTGATATGACCTCGACGTGAAGAATAAGAGTGAAGCCGGAGACACAGTGCAGGTGTTACAGGTGTTACAGGTGTTACAGGTATTACATGTGTTACATTTGTTACAGGTGTTACAGGTGTTGCAGATGTTAAAGGTGTTAGATGTATTACATGTGTTACAGGTGGTACAACGGTTACAGGTGATACTGTATGTGATGTGTAAACTATAAATATAGCAGGGCTGCAGGTGTTACAGGTGTTACTGAATGTGATGCATACAATGTACATAAGCCGAGGCTGCAAGTGTTACACCTCATGGTGTCGTAACGCACATGGTGTTACAGGTGTCGTAACGCACATGGTGTTACAGGTGTCGTAACGCACATGTTATGTACGTGTTCAGTCGTGCATGTAAGTGTCACAGGTTGTTTACACGTGTCCCACGTACACACTGAGGTATGTGTGTGTATGTATGTGTGCACATCGCTACACTGTTTACAGTTCACACTGCAGCTGGCCTGTGGAGTGTGCAGCCTGAGCTGCAGCTCTCCTTGTTTACGGTGCACTGCTAGTGCAGGTAACCTTGTGTTTGTAAACACACGTGCAAAGTGAACGACGAGTGTAAACAACCCGCAACAGAACGGCAATTAGCCAGAAATAATGTAGACTGCGATGCTTGATAATTGATCGTGATGTATGGGTGACGTCATCGACAGCTGACTCATACATTGCATGCGGGAATGAATATATATTTCATTACAGGCTTCAGTCTCGTTATTGTCATCATTGGTTACAGTATCTACTTCAGTCACATGGATATCTTCTTGAGGCAAACGTTTATCTACTTTAAACTATTGATCGCTTTCTACTTCAGACACATCGCTTTCTACTTCAGCCATATTGTTATCCACTTCCGTACTATCGTCATCTACTTAAGCCATGCCGCTGTCTACTTCAGTAACATTGCATTCTACTTCAGCAACAGTGCATTCCACTTCAGCAACATTGCATTCTACTTCAGTAACATTTCATTCCACTTCAGCAACATTGCATTCCACTTCAGCAACATTGCATTCCACTTCAGCAACATTGCATTCCACTTCAGCAACATTGCATTCCACTTCAGCAACATTGCATTCCACTTCAACAACATTGCATTCCACTTCAGCACCACAGTTCCCTCAGCAACATCTGTCATGACAGCGCCTGCGAGCGTTGCAGATAGCGAATACGTTGCACTGCGCCGTTTTGCTCACAAGAAATATTTCCACAACGTACGTTTTTACGTTACTATTGTTCTATGTAGTCAGTATTGTGTGTTCTTATAGACATTTCGTATATGGATGCAGCTTGGATGAATTGCCTAGATGAATGCATTCATCGTTGCACTTCCATCACTTGATGGTCTTATAGTGCCTATATATGTAACAAGATTGATATCTCCCAAGTATACACTTTCTCTATGCTAAGAAATGAATACGAAAAATTCTATGGTACTGTAAATGTAGAAGAATGAAAAAATAACTGAAATCAGTAGCAGGATCTGGGTCTGTATCCCGGTTTGCGGATGAATCCAATACACGGAAACAGAGATTTCCTGCAAATGCAGCCTAAGCCATGCAGGTCTGTCAGTCACGTCGGAGTCTGCGGTGTAATTGAAGCAGTTAAGGTACTGCTAGTGCAGGTAACCTTGTGTTTGTAAACACACGTGCAAAGTGAACGACGAGTGTAAACAACCCGCAACAGAACGGCAATTAGCCAGAAATGATGTAGACTGCGATGCTTGATAATTGATTGTGATGTATGGGTGACGTCATCGACAGCTGACTCATACATTGCATGCGGGAATGAATATATATTTCATTACAGGCTTCAGTCTCGTTATTGTCATCATTGGTTACAGTATCTACTTCAGTCACATGGATATCTTCTTGAGGCAAACGTTTATCTACTTTAAACTATTGATCGCTTTCTACTTCAGACACATCGCTTTCTACTTCAGCCATATTGTTATCCACTTCCGTACTATCGTCATCTACTTAAGCCATGCCGCTGTCTACTTCAGTAACATTGCATTCTACTTCAGCAACAGTGCATTCCACTTCAGCAACATTGCATTCTACTTCAGTAACATTTCATTCCACTTCAGCAACATTGCATTCCACTTCAGCAACATTTCATTCCACTTCAGCAACATTGCATTCCACTTCAACAACATTGCATTCCACTTCAGCACCACAGTTCCCTCAGCAACATCTGTCATGACAGCGCCTGCGAGCGTTGCAGATAGCGAATACGTTGCACTGCGCCGTTTTGCTCACAAGAAATATTTCCACAACGTACGTTTTTACGTTACTATTGTTCTATGTAGTCAGTATTGTGTGTTCTTATAGACATTTCGTATATGGATGCAGCTTGGATGAATTGCCTAGATGAATGCATTCATCGTTGCACTTCCATCACTTGATGGTCTTATAGTGCCTATATATGTAACAAGATTGATATCTCCCAAGTATACACTTTCTCTATGCTAAGAAATGAATACGAAAAATTCTATGGTACTGTAAATGTAGAAGAATGAAAAAATAACTGAAATCAGTAGCAGGATCTGGGTCTGTATCCCGGTTTGCGGATGAATCCAATACACGGAAACAGAGATTTCCTGCAAATGCAGCCTAAGCCATGCAGGTCTGTCAGTCACGTCGGAGTCTGCGGTGTAATTGAAGCAGTTAAGGTTTTTGCTGATGCAGCAGTGAACTGCCAGTGAACGATGAGCATCGAGCGAACGAATGGAAATTGCTGCCACTGACTTGCCTGATGCTGGTTATGAATTTTTGAGCTGTCCTAGCATCCTGAGCGAGGAAATTAGTGATGTGACTATGAGAAGGCTGGCTGACTATCAGCATATTTGGTGTGGCTTGGAGAAGTCTGGCTGACTATCAGCCTATTTGGGGTGACTAGTGAGAAGTCTGGCTGACTATCAGCATATTTGGTGTGGCTTGGAGAAGTCTGGCTGACTATCAGCCTATTTGGTGTGACTAGTGAGAAGTCTGGCTGACTATCAAACTATTTGGTGTGGCTAGGAGAAGGCCGGCTGACTATCAACCTATTTGGTGTGGCTAGGAGAAGGCTGGCTGACTATCAGCCTATTTGGGGTGACTAGTGAGAAGTCTGGCTGACTATCAGCCTATTTGGGGTGACTAGTGAGAAGTCTGGCTGACTATCAGCATATTTGGTGTGGCTTGGAGAAGTCTGGCTGACTATCAGCCTATTTGGTGTGACTAGTGAGAAGTCTGGCTGACTATCAAACTATTTGGTGTGGCTAGGAGAAGGCCGGCTGACTATCAACCTATTTGGTGTGGCTAGGAGAAGGCTGGCTGACTATCAGCCTATTTGGGGTGACTAGTGAGAAGTCTGGCTGACTATCAGCCTATTTGGGGTGACTAGTGAGAAGTCTGGCTGACTATATCAGCCTATTTGGTGTGGCTAGGAGAAGATTTGCCTACACACAGCCTACGTGGTGTGGCATCCACAAGGCTAGCCATCACACTTTACCTCATGCAAAAACTGTGATTTATAGGTACAATTTTCTGAAAGTTTTCCAAACGATATTATTTACCTTGAATTCACTTTCAGTAACGTTAAACCGGTGTCATTATAGGCATTCGTAAATTCGACTCCGAAATACAATGAATTATATTGCAAGTACGACATTCATGGCTTGGAGGGGTCAAAGTAGTCGAGAAGAAGCAACTTGGAAATGGTTTTCTTGTCCCTGACTGATGCGTAAGTACAACCCAATAGTTTTATCTAATTATTAATTCAAGATCAATCGTGCACGCTATATTTGGGATCAGAACGTCCTCGATGTGTGACGCGGTGAAGTGCCTGGCGTCCCTCAACTTAGAGTTGTAACTTGCCTGCCACATCAAGCGAACAGCACGTGCCTTCATAAATAAGTTGGGCATTATTCACGCGGGTACGGACAGGCTGGCGGACGGCACAGTTTACAGGTTGGCGGGCAGCACAGGTTACAGGTTAGCGGGCAGCACAGGTTGCAGGCTGGCGGGCAGCACAGGTCGCAGGCTGGCGGACAGCATAGGTCGCAGGCTGGCGGGCAGCATAGGTCGCAGGTTGGCGGGCAGCACAGGTTACAGACAGGCGGGCAGCACAGGTTACAGGTTAGCGGGCAGCACAGGTTGCAGGCTGGCGGGCAGCACAGGTTGCAGGCTGGTGGGCAGCACAGGTCGCAGGCTGGCGGACAGCACAGGTTATAGGCTGGCGGACAGCACAGGTTATAGGCTGGCGGACAGCACAGGTTATAGGCTGGCGGACAGCACAGGTTATAGGCTGGCGGACAGCACAGGTTATAGGCTGGCGGACAGCACAGGTTATAGGCTGGCGGACAGCACAGGTTATAGGCTGGCGGACAGCACAGGTTATAGGCTGGCGGACAGCACAGGTTATAGGCTGGCGGACAGCACANCGGGCAGCACAGGTTGCAGGCTGGCGGACAGCACAGGTTGCAGGCTGGCGGGCAGCACAGGTCGCAGGCTGGCGGACATGCAGGTGCTCACGCGCCGCAATGCTAATGGAAAGAGCGTCCATCTTGCGCCGCTTCATTACTGTGCTTGGCCGTCGCAATAATGCGCTCAAGAGCTTAATTAATGTCCGGAGTGTGATGCAGTGCTTGCTATGCATGGAGTGTGGTGCATGCACTGCTTGCTATGTATGAAGTGTGGTGCATGGGGTGTGGTGCATGGAGTGTGGTGCATGGAGTGTGGTGCACTGCTTGCCATGCACAAAGTGTGATGTGTTAAAGCTCCTCAGCTTTGTTCTCATGATACTTTACGGGAGTTTACCCTGGCATATTCTCTAATTGAATTGAATGAGAAGCCCTCAGGAGGGACATTTTATCAGCTTCAGTTTATTTCAAAGCTGAGGGAAAATATCTCGTGTTATTTCTGCGGGGCACTCACAAGCTCAACTTGTGATCTCTTATCAGGTTCAGTGAACTTGAAATAATGTGATTTTTGTTAGTACATGAAATCTTTATATCTACTAGTAAACGGAGTTATATTATGGATCTTCTTAACAGATCTCTAATCTATAAAGAAATACCTCCTCAATTTATTTGCTAACTGACATCTTATCGAGTCTCAACATGTAAAATGTATGTTATATAAAATTTGAATGTTCAAACGCAAACATATTTTGGTCGAAACTTGACTATTCAACAAATTCCAATAAAAAATTCATCAAATATGCTGAATTTCAAAATTTTTGAAGATATTATTGCTATCATACGATGCACGGCGGTAAGGTAAAATTTAGAGTTCTTCAGGATACGAAATACTTCTTTTGTGTGTCGTGTTATGAACGTGTTTTGCACACGCTACCGTGGCCGTGTGACGGCCGTACCGTGCCCTGCAACACGTACCGTGTGCTGAGCGTGTGTTGCACACGGTACCGTGGCCGTGTGACGGCCGTCCCGTGCCCCGCAACACTTACCGTGTTCTGAACGTGTGTTGCACACGGGACCGTGGTCGTGTGACGGCCGTGCTGTGCCCCGCAACACTTACCGTGT